>NW_015169228.1:41698-53214 GCF_001447785.1 Gekko japonicus | reverse complement strand
ACCTATCAGGTTGATCGCATAAGGACCAATCACACACGTTCCCGCTTCCAGCTTGCTTGAATGTGATTGGACGCATTTGTCTTGGACTTGAATCCCTGTCCAAGACGAAGCTTTACATTGCTTCCCAATGAGATGTTTCACGTTACATCTAATGCATTCATGGCAGCATCTGAATACATTACAATTTCATAGAAAGAGAGGTGCAGGAGCTCATTAGCATAACTTATTTGCATATTCCACACCCCCTGACATCACCGGAAGTGTGTCAGAAGGCAACACCCACCACTCAGTCTCCACTGAACTGTTTTGGATCGCTAGCTATGGGGGGGATGGATGTGTAGATCTGCCCTCGCAGAGGAGGGAGAGCTTGTACCTGAAGGCGGGCTGGGGGGGGCCCTCTGCAACTTACCTGGCTGCTTCTTACTCCTCGTGGCCCGACTGAGGGCTGCTGGGAGCAGGGGGCGGGGCTTGTTGCATGTGCCCACCCCCTGGGCTCCTTACTGCTGGAGGTCCGTTCCTGTGCGTTCCCCCAGGAAATGACCCCTGGTGATTGTCAGAACTCACAGCCAACAACGAAGTTCACACATTCAGGAACGGTTATACTTTTATTGCAGAGCTATAGATGCAGTAACGTAGGCACTGTTAAGAATGGTGGCGGCCCCATGGGTATAATAGGATATTATTTATTTATTTATTAGTTCGATTTACACCCTGCCCTCCCTGCCAAGGCGGGCTCAGGGCGGCTTACATAAAATGCATATATAAAAATACAGTTAAAACATACATAAAACATACATAAACAATCAATTATTCATTTTCCTAAAGTGCCTGATCAACTAAAGTGCAAGAGCAAAATCCCTAATTTAGACCGTACCACTACTTCGGTGTTAGTCCTGATGGCATTCGCACAACGGCTCAGTTTGATCGACTAATTTATGTGGCGAGCAAAGCTGCAGGAGGTAGAGCCAGGGCACAGGGTCACTCCTCAGTGTTTAAGGCAGCTTCTAATCAAAGGCCTGGTGGAAGAGCTCTGTCTTACAGGCCCTGTGGAACTGTGAAACGTCCCTCAGGGCCCTGATCTCCTCCGGGAGCTCATTCCACCAGTTGGGAAATTACTATTTTTTTAAAAAAGTTTATGTAAGGGGTTTTCTACATACACAACAAATGACATATTTGACAAATCTCTTGTACAACAACAAAGTACAACAAAGAGCACAAAGTTTCAGTTCAGACATCCTATGGAACCCTGGGGTAGGGAAGTCATCTTGCTAAGCAGGTGCAGCCCCAGCTAGTATTTGAATGGGAGACCTCCAAGGAATACTAGGCTCCTGGCATGGAGGCAGGCAATGGCAAACCACCTCTGAACATCTCTTGCCTTGAAAACCATATGGGGCAGGCCGTAGCCAGGATTTTTAAAGTTGGCTAATCAAATTAAAGGAATACCCAGCTCCTTCCCTGCACCTGCTGCCACTTGAAGGCCCTGGGGTGGACGGGAAGTCGTGGGGCCTCACCAGTAAGTCAGGGGGCGTAGCCCCAAGATGCCCCACTGTAGCTACAGGCCTGGTATGGGGTCACCATAAGTCAGCTGTCAGTTGACAGCAACAACAACAACAGGGAAGCCATAGACTGGTGTGACAAACCACAGATTGTGATTCGCTGATGAACAAAAAATAGAAACCATAGCTTTAAGGGGTTTTTCGCATACAGTAGTGCAGCGTGGTGTGATGAAGGGAGTAATATCGTCAGACCTCAGAAGATAAGCAGGGTTGGCCCTGGTCAGTCATTTGATGGGAGACCACCAAGGAAGCCCAGGATGGTTTCGCAGAGGCCGGCCATGGCAAACCACCTCTGAACATCTCTTGCCTTGAAAACCCTACGGGGTCACCATAAGTCAGCTGTCAGTTGACAGCAACAACAACAGGGAAGCCATAGACTGGTGTGACAAACCACAGATTGTGATTGGCTGATGAACAAAAAATAGAAACCATGGCTTTAAGGGGTTTTCGCATACAGTAGTGCAGTGTGGTGTGATGAAACCATCAGAATGGCCTTTGTTTCACCTCCCAATGATCTTTTGCCATAGAATGAATGTACCAAGCTGTCTGCTGTGAAGCAGTTTTAAACCAAGTCTTGCCTGTTGTATGTTTGGAAGCTCTAAGCTTAGTTTTGGTTCTGCATCTGACACAAGCCACGGGTTGCCATGATATATGAACTGGATAATAAATACTTTTACAAAATAAAATCTTGAGCGCTGTTGATCTGAAGCATAAAGGGGAGTGTCACCTCATCTCTAACGTGGAGCAAAATGCCTCCACTAATGTCCAATTAGCTTGTTTTCATTGCACCCGATTTTTCCCTGAAGGGGATCATGTGCGCAGCAGAAGTGTTTTACAGCATTCCAAGTTCTTTCATAAAGCACCCTCATAAAAACAACAACAACACAAAGCCCGATGCTCAAACACACGTAGCCTCAAGTAATATCTGCAAACGACGACAGCCGTACGGCCCACAGAAGAAAGATGCTGGGAACTCCCCACGTTGTTCTGTTTCAGCTTGAAAATACAGAGCGGGTTCTCCATGAACCATAAGGAATCAATCAGGAGGCATCTTAGGAAGGTGATGAACTTGCAAATGTGCATCAGGAAATAATAGGAACCAGCACAGGCTGGTTCATCCAGAGGGGAAAACCCCCCAAAAAGGTGAGAGTAAGTGCTCATCTCTGTTTCAAAGCCGAAGAGCCAGCACTGTCCGAAGACGTTTCCGTGGTCATGTGGCCGGCATGACTAAACACCAAGGCGCACGGAACGCTGTTACCTTCCCACCGAAGTGGTACCTATTTATCTACTTGCAATTTCTTGCTTTTGAACTTTATTTACCTGAAAGGAAGACTTGGATATTCCCCCCCGCCGACACTAAAAAAAATAGGGAGCAATTACTTTCAATACAAGTTACAGGCATATATGTTAATTAAAAAACAACTTTTGGTATATAACTTGGGAGCCAGGTTGCCAGTTCTGGGTTGGGAAATACGTGGAGATTTGGGGGGGGCTGGACCGGGGGAGGGGGGGTTGGGGAAGGGAGGGACCTCAGGGGTATAATGCCAGAGTGTTCACCTTCCAAAGTAGCCATTTTCTCCAAGGGAACTGATCTCTGTAACCTGGAGACCAGTTGTAATTCCAGGAAATCTCCAGCCTCCACCTGGAGGCTGGCAACGCTACTTGGAAGGGGGAATCATCTTCTATTCAGGGTCAAATTCCCTTCAGGTGAATGTGGTACTTTTAAATAACATATAGTACCATCCTAAGTGGAGTAAGCCCATTGACTTCAATATACATAGGTCCCGTTCATATGGGCCAGATAACGCGGGGGGGAGGCGTGGCTGTTCACCCCGGAGCAAAATAAAGCGCGGTAGCCCGATCAGACGGTCTCCCCGAGGCTTCATGCTTAGGCTGTTAGCTGGCGATCACACGGTGATGCTGGAGTGTGGCAAAGAAGCGGCACGGCAAGCGTTTTGCGTTTGTGCGCATGCGCAGTTCTGTGGAGCAGCACTGCTTTCAGTTATGTGTTTGTGCGCATGCGCTTACGAAAAACATCCGGTTTACGACAGGACGTGGACGGGCGGCAGACACCACGGGATACCAGTGCTCCCGTGATCAGACGCCCGCCCCTGCCCTGCATTTTCCAGATACTAGTGCACTTTCCGAGGTAGTTTTTTACTACGCATCTTCGGCGGGACGCCACGGGTGCGCTACGCTTCCCAGATGTTGTGGTGTGATCACACACCGAAAATCCGCCTGACATTTGTGTCTTTAGCGCGGCAACTTCTCCGTGTGAACAGGGCCTTAGTGGACTATTACAGGAGAGACCTCTCCACCAAGTCATCCTAAGGACATGTCACCGTGTTTTGCTCTGTGCTGCTCCACACTGTCTCTCCAATTCAGAGACACGAATAATTGCTTTAACATGGACAAGGGGAGGCTTTTGGTTCAAATCCCTGCTCAGCTTCAAAGCTTCTGGAATGAACTTGGCCCAGTCATTCTCTTTCAGCCTGGCCTACATCACCAGGTTGTTGGGAGGAATGGGGGAGGGGTAACTGCTTATTCCATCATGAATTCTGTGGAACAAGGATGGGATGTACGGGCCACACATAAATAAGGATTCCTCTTTTGACGATTCTTGTTTCTTGCACCGCTCCCTCCATGTGTTTTCCACCCTTTCTTTTAGGACTGTAATATTATGGTTGGCACATGTAAAGAAAGAACAAAATGCAACTGCTCTTTTGATATCTGCAGCAATGGAAGTACTCAAAAACGATCGAAGTTTCACCAATGAAATTCTAGTCGAATTCCACACCGGCAACCATCTCTCTCTAAATTAACTTCTGATGCTTGCTAGGATTATTGTAAAAAAAGGGGGGGTGTCTGTTATCCTGTGACTGCTTCTTGCCCCCAGAAGTCTTAGTGCTTATGGGTAATCGGAGGCTCCTTAAAGGGTCAGCTGCCTAAGTAGTGCAAGATGGAATCCATAAACAGCTGTATCAGACAGGCCATCATTCCCCTTTAATCTTCACTGAGAGAATTATCGTTTCTGCTGGAGCCTGTGTAGCCTCCATGGAGTCTTCCTGTGTGCGGCTTGTGGGAAACAAAGGCTGCCAACACAGCAGAATTCCCATGGTGTCACCAGCACAGTTGAGGCAGGCTTGCAAAGATGGAGGCAAAGAAGAGCTTGTGAACGGGTGATGGTGCAGTAAGCATACTGGTTAAAATCAGGTCACCGCAACCACATCCTATGCTCTCGAGTTTGCATTCACTGCTGTTGAGGAAGGGATGAGGATATATGGAGGACATTGGCTGTGGCACAGTTAGCTACTAAGGTCCCCAGTACAATCTCTGGCATCTCCACTTAAAAGGTAGGGTATTGGAGGAACACCTTACTCAGCTTGAGGTGCAGCCAGTCAGACTACATACGTCACTGATTATACCCATTCGTTTTCATCACTGTGTTGGCCTAACTCCATATAAGGCAGCTTAAGAACACAAGACGGCCAACAATTCAGTGGTAGATCCTCTGCTTGGCAGGTAAAAGGTCCCAGATTCAATCTACAACATCTCCAGTTAAAAAGATCAGGTAGTGAAAGACTTCCACCTGAGACCCTGGAGAGCCACTGCTAGTCTGATTAGACAATACTGACCTTGATGGGCTATGGTTCAGACCAGTGGTCCAGTATCCTCTCACCACACTCTGGAGAGCCAGTACAAATAGGACATAGAGGCCAAAGCCTTACTCTGATGTTGCCTCCTAGCACTGGTATTCAGAACTTTAATGCCTCTGAACATGGAGATTCCCCTTGGTCATAATGGCTGGTAGCCAGTAATGGACCTCGTATGGCCTGGGTGACTCCATCTTTGTCACGTGCTGGTGCTTAGTTGCTTTGAGTCTCATGAGAGAATGTCGATAGTCCACCTCCTCCCTCCCTCTCATGCTTGTTAGCAGCCCTTATCTTCAAAGTCTGGGTTGCTTCTTCCCCCACTGGAAGCCAGGCGCAAGTTGGCTTGGCTCCTCCAAGTATTTGGGATAGCGTGATTAATCATTCTTTGATTGGTAGCCAACATTTAGGGTATAAGATGTGTTGTTTTAGTTATGCTTGTGGTCCTCAAGTTCTGGCAAGATTCGCTGTGTGTGTGCATCCGAGGCCCAGCTGATGGAAGTTTAGCCTGCACTTTCTGTAAGTTCAATGCTTTATTAAGGATTTCCTTGTAAACAAACTTGGATCTAGTGTTTTGATTCCCCAGAATTCCTGTGAACTAGAGAGCTCCTGGCGAGATGTCGTCACAGAGCTCTCCTCCATGAATCTGCATTAAAAAAAAAAGATCTGCCCAACACCCTTCTAAAAGCATTTAGAAGCTTCATTGGTGAGGGTCAGCAGCCCTGTGGTAGAGCACATGCTTTGCATGTAGAAGACTCCACGTTCAGTCCCCAGCATCTCCAGTAAGAACTTCAGGTACCAGTTACTGGGAAAGATTCCTTTCTACTGGAGACTCTAAATATCTGTTGCCAGTCAGAGTGGAAACTATTGAGACAGATGGACTAATACTATGCCCAGCATGTTGTGTTAGATAATCTAAGACTTTGCTAAGGGGGTCAACTCGTGGCCCACACAGTTCTGTGGTTTTGTCACACTCCTGGAATAGATTGTTCCTTTAAAAAAAAGTCCCTTGAAGATGATGTTTCATAAGGGGGCTAAGAGCCTCTAACATTAGCCATGTTCACATATTACAGTGAATATACATACCTGAGGGACCACCTTTCCCCATATGTTTCCCCAAGGGCACTACAGTCGGGGACTCAACATCGACTGGTAAGCCCAGGTCCCAAAGATATTAAATTTGCTGTTACCAGGGCCAGGGCGTTTTTGGTGGCGGCTCCTACCTGGTGGAAGGAGCTCCCGGATGAGATCCGGGCCCTGCGGGACCTGGCGCAATTCCGCAGGGCCTGCAAGACGGAGCTCTTCCGCCAGGCTTTTGAGTAGGAGCCGCCACCATCACTATACCACCACCATACCACCACCACTAAATGGAGTGGGTGTCATCGGGGAACGAGACAGCCCTGGGAGGAAGGATGGATGGCTGTATCACTTGGAGTCTATTGTGTTGCTTTGGGACCACTTTGCCATGTATGACCCCATCAGTTATTTATGATATCTAGAGCACTTGCATTTTTACATGAATGATTGTTCTATTGCTTGTTTTATCTTGTTTTTATCTGTTTAAGCTTGGCATATGTGCCTCATTTGTTAGCCGCCCCGAGCCCATTTGGGAGGGCGAGGTATAAATTTAATAATAAAATAAATAAATAAATATATACATATATACATAGATCCTGCCTGTACACATGTACACCTGTTTGTAATAAAGGGCCAACATGTGTTCACTTCATTAGTGAAACCAGTACCTGGATATAGTAGGATTTGTATCACAGGTTCAGCTGTATGTGCATTCATTGTAACATGAGAATTATTTAACACACCTTAAAAAAAAAATCAAACATACACAGTACATAAATAAATAAATAAATGGATCGTACATGTTTTCAATGGAATTTGTGAACTGGCTTACTAAATACCAAGTGTATGAGGGAGAAGCCATAACAGCAAAACTAGAAGAAAGAAAAGAAGAAAGAAAGAAAGAAAGAAAGAAAGAAAGAAAGAAAGAAAGAAAGAAAGAAAGAAAGAAAGAAAGAAAGAAAGAAAGAAAGAAATTCGTAGCAGAGATTTGCTTAGAGATTTTTCCTCAATATTCTTTTCTTTTTCATCATTTCTGGAGTATAGGTGGATGCCAACTCTGAAATATCTAGAGTGTTTCATCTTACTTTAGTATTTTATTAAAAGCCAAGCTCAGTACTTCCAACTTACATTGGTAGTTAATGGCCAGAGGAGGCAATTCTAGTCTGCTTGTTTAGAAATAATAATAATAATAATACTTGCAAAAAACTCCACAAGGCTGGAATGTGATTTAGGAGCATCACCTGCCCTCCTCATCCTCATCCCTGCATCCTCAGCCTTTCATAAAGTCAATTTCCTGAAAGCTCGTGGGCTCTTGCACGGAACAATTCGTCCTCAGTGCCCCTCTTAAGTTGTTGATCCTTTAATTTCCTCCCCCCAGTTCCTGCAGGCAAACGAGGCCCACGTTTTATGCAACTCCTTCAGACTAATCACTTGTGGCAGACAGAGTGGAAAAAGAGCTCATTCCCCACATTGCTACCAATTTGGCCATGTGGGGTACTAATAGGGATGAATGTTTGGGAGCCGATACACCAGGTCTCTTCCTTATTTCAACTTACCTTCCAGCTCAATAAAGGGAGGTTCTGCTATGAAATCACCTAACGGTGCAAGAATGCTGCATGTCAGCACGTTCAGACCCTGTGGTGTTGTACTGGTGCTTCAAGCCAGCCCAGAAATTCTCAAGAGACACAGTGCCATAAATTGGTGCAACTAGGAGATAATGGTGCTGCATGAAGTTGTTCAAAACTGGGTGGAGATGGGGCCATGGGAGTGAAAGGACTTCTGCAGACCAGCTTCTCTGTCGAGCAGTCACAAGTACCACAGAACGGGCTGTCTTGGTGCAAAACTCAGCATGCCAAAGGCTGGCACACAACTTGGTCACAAGTGACACAATAGTTGCAAGGAAAAAAGACCTTCAGCCAAGAGAATGAAGCAGCCACCTCTGAAATTCCTCTGCAATACCAGTTAGAGTTCTAGCTGCTTGTTCTGCTTAACTGAGGAGTATTGATGCGACTAAATGAAAGTTTCTTCAGTGGGACAACAGCGGCTCTCCGGGGCCATTTCTGGTTTAAACTCCCTCTCCCAGCACATCCCAGTCCCAGTCTAAATTAGGTCCACACACATCCGAGAATTAAGTTTCAAAAATTGCTGGGAAATCCAAACATGAAAGTCCCAATGCACATCCTGCAGATGCAGAAACTGTAATGTGAGGTTAAGCCCTTATGAAGAGAGACTTAAAGTGTGTTTCTGTTCTGCAGGAACAGGAAGTACAAGAACCTTCCAATTCCTGTTCATACGTGGAACAATGCCATATTAGAAATACGTCACAGATGGGCAGGTTCCCAATGTGAAGAATGTGTCTGCATCTCCCAAGTGGTGCAGAATAGATACCAAGACTGTGGCTTAGCTCAGAATAGTGTGAAACCATGGTTTACTTTGACTATGATTAACTTGTGCAGCCAGGATTCGGCTAACAAATAGTCATCTGAATCTTCGCTTACCTCAGCGAATGCTAGGATGCTTTGTGAACAGAGGTTTTTTACCACCTTGGCTACCAAACTGGTGAAATTGGGGGGGGGAGCGTTCACATGGTTGTGTTCTAATTGTCCCCTTTCCAGGGTTTCTCCATTCTCAAAAGGCTCTTTTCCTTTTTTTTTTTGGACCCCTGGAGGGGCTTTTTTATTGCATTTTTATAAAGACTACAAACCACAACAGAAATAGGGAAGGGGACTACATTAAGGGATAAAGAAAAAATACCCACTACTATCTAAAAACCCAAGAGAGGAGATCATCTAGTTAGCTTGGCACACGTTATCTCTCAATCACGCTAATCCCATTATGAACTGATTCAACTATAGTATTATCTTTTTCATATCTTAACTATCACTGTTAAACCGAAAGACCCCTAAGCATCTAGTATAAAAACAAAACAAAACATTTTTCAAAGGCACAATTCAGAGTCCGTCAGCCTTCATTTCCCCCTGCCCAGTCTCTTCCGCAGTTTATAAGGACTTTTAGGGGAGGCTGCCCCTTTCTCTGATAGAGAGTCCTCTCCGAAAGACCCCGAGTCCAGCTTGCCGCTGGACTTACTGTCCATCCCTTCTTTTTCTTCGTCCTCTGGCTCTCCCATCTGGACTCTCAAAAATTCCCGTGCTTTCTGAACAGAGTCAATCTTTTCCTTTTTATCCTTGATTTTGAAGATCTCACCTTCTGGTATTATTCATCTGTATCCAATTGCGTTTGTCTGGAGAAAAAAAATTAAATCTTTGTACTTCTTTCTCCTTTGTCTTATTTCAAATGGAATGTCTTTTAGGATTCTGATAGCATTATCTCCAACTTTCTTAGGAGCTCCAGATGCCGCTTTCAGGATTGCATCCCTCACACATCTCTTCGAGAATCTTATCACTATTTCCCCAGGCAGATTGTATTTCTTTATATATCCTAAATATGACCTATAGGCCACATCCATATCGCTCAGCAAAGATTCCGCCTTCATCTCTGTCATTGGGGCCAATAATTCACTCATCTTCTCCTTCAGATTCTCTCCTTTAGTCTCTGAAAGGCCCTGAAAGCGAAGAATCAAATTAGCTTTTTCCATTTGTAGTTGTAACAGCTGATCTTCCGTGGAGATTTGCTTCTTTTCAAGCTTTTGTACTTTCTTCTTCACCTTTTGTGCAGTGGCGTCCACTTCTTTCACCTTCTCAGCTGTTTGTTTCATCATATTAAGTGTCTCACTCAATTGTGTTTGCTGGGTGGTGATACATTGATTCATTGTTGACAGCTGCTACTTGAGATTATTCATCTGGTCCAGCAGGGGGTGCATGGATTCTGCCAATGTCTTTGCCAGCTTGCTGGTTGCTTCCGGTCTTGGGCTCTCAGTCCCTTTCGCTTTTAAAAGTTTCTCTTTCTCCGTCCTCTTCCCCGCCATCTTTGTGGATTGTTTACCTTAACCAATATTTTAAAAGTCTCTGAATATGTGCTTGTACACTCGAACTCGCCTTGGTAAGTCTTTCTTAACAGTTTTATTCGCTTTTTCTTCTGCTCCCCCCCTTCAATTCGCTTTTAAGTACGTGCGTTTGGGAGGCGTCCCTCCCCCGCTCGCCTCACTTTCTGTTCCATGGGGGGTTTGGGGAGCTTTGTTTTCCTTTTATTTAAATGCTTAGATTGAACTCATGTTCATAGTTGGTCCTCAGACCTCGTTTAAGCTCTGTTTCTTTAGCTCGACCTCCTGAGCTTGCCCCGGTCAGCGTCGCTTGGTTCCATTTGGTCTCATAGCACAAAGAACCTTCGGGACGGAGAGGTACCTCAATTCTCCAGCATCGCACCAGCGAAGAGGCAACCCCTTGAGAGTCCCATGGCCAGAGCCCCTTCAGCCGGGTCTCTGGGTGTGTGTGACAATCCTGCGCACCCCCTCCTTCAGCCAGAGCGCAGCTTCACCCCTGGGAGGTCCGGGAAGTGTGACGTCTCAGCACGCCGCCATAAACCGGATCCTCAAAAGGCTCTTTTCCAAACCTGCTTTACTTCTATCTTTTTGGAAAGAATGCTCTCCAAACATGCATACCTTCTAGAAGGAACGACATGTATCTTCCTGCCCTGCAAAGGTCCCACCCACATCGGCAACATTTTCCCTCTGTCAGCCCATTGCAGATGCCATTTCCCCAACATTTTCCCCTGCTGTGTCCCTTGAGGGTTTTTGAGGGTTTTTTTAATAGTAAGTGCTATAGCACTATAATGATCTATTGCTATAATGGGTCTGCTGTCAGCCCATTGCAGATGCCATTTCCCCAACATTTCCCCCTGCTGTGTCCTTTGAGGGTTTTTGAGGGTTTTTTTTAATAGTAAGTGCTATAGCACCAAAATGATCTATTGCTATAACGGGTCTGTTAAATTTTGAAACAGACAAGTAGCAACAGATCGCTATACTGCTAGAACCATTTATTGGCATTATCTAGTTAAGATTTTAATAGATCTGCTATAGTGCCTGCATGATGGGGGGGGATCCATACAAAAGAAGCAGTGAGTCACTACGGCAACCATGATGACCTCTGCTCCCCAACAGCCAATGCTGAGGGGTTGTGGAGCATGTGTGGAAGGAAAAATTGGAGAAAAAGAAAGAGGAAAATGTGCTGAAAAATCCTCCATGTCGAAGCTGCATACCCTTTGCATTTGCTGGGACAATGAAAACAATGCAGAAAATCCTCAGCGTGCAGAAGCGGCCTTGGTTTCCGCAACTTTG
>NW_015169228.1:26284-41683 GCF_001447785.1 Gekko japonicus | reverse complement strand
TCTTTCCCTTGCCTCCCCTGGCCTACACTGTGGTGAAGACCACACTGGAGAACAAGCCAAGACAAAGCCATGTCTGCTTTCACATGTCAACTGAAACCACAGCTGTGAGTAACTCTAGTTAATAAACTAGCTCCAAACCCCAGTTTCAGATTCTGGCTAGACTTACCCTAATTAACGACAGTTAGAGAAGTGGCCCATACTTGGATAATCAAACTAACCATAGCTTGTTTAAAGAGCAAGAGTCCATCAACACCTTAAAGACTAACAAAATATGTGGCAGGGTATGAGCTTTTGTGAGTCACGGCTCACTTCTTCAGATGAATCATGAAAGCTCCTCCCCTGCCACGTATTTTGTTAGTCTTTAAGGTGCTACTTGACTCTTGCTCTTTTCAACTGCTACGGACAGACTAACACGGCTACCAATCTTGTTTAAAGAAACCTTGCTTTTTGCATGACAATCAAGCCAAGCCTGTGTTTCCAACATGACGTCGCTGAAAAGTAACCAAAGCATAGCCAAGTTGTGCATCCTATTTCTGTGTCACATCAGAACATCAAAAGTTGTGCTCAGGCTTCCCCATTCACTTTGATGCATAACCTGCCACTGACGTGAACAATGAACCTATTGAGCATGCAGCTCTTTCAGGTGTACATTGGTGCCGCAGTGCATGCTGGACTGGATTGAGAGTGTTGGGTCATCTGGGTATGTTATATACTGAGATTGAGGCAGCGATTTCAACAAGTGACTTTTTTATTCAGCTCATAACTCAGTGAACACAGACAAAACAACACAGAGAATGATCCAACTTATATACAGCTAGAACCCAGAAAACCACACAACTGTGTCACATCAGAACATCAAAAGTTGTGTTCAGCACACAGGCCTCCCCATTCACTTTGATGCATAAGCTGCCGCTGACGTGAACAATGAACCTATTGAGCATGCAGCTCTTTCAGGTGTACATTGGTGCCGCAGTGCATGCTGGACTGGATTGAGAGTGTTGGGTCATCTGGGTATGTTATATACTGAGATTGAGGCAGCGATTTCAACAAGTGATTTCTTTATTCAGCTCATAACTCAGTGAACACAGACAAAACAACACAGAGAATGATCCAACTTATATACAGCTAGAACCCAGAAAACTACACAACCCTGGAACAATAACGTCCAATCAAAGATAAGTGCTTGGAACCAATGGGAATTGTTCCCGCCAAAAGGCAGAGTCTTTCTGGATTGGTCTGTTACACAACAGCAACCAATCCGACTGCAGGGTTTAGAATACTTGGAAGTCAATGGAGCTTGTGCCTGAGGTTCCGGTTTAGGTTACAATGCATACTCATAAGCAAATACATAAAAGGGTATAGTGCAGGGGTCTCCAATGTGGTGCTCATGGACATGATGGTGCCTACCAACACCTTTCCTGATGGCCACCAAGTGTCTGAAGTGGGCAGGGCCAGGTGGGGCTTTTGCCCAACCAGTCTTCTGATTGGCCACTGGAGATCTGATTGGCTGTACGGATTTTTTAAAACATTGCTTTGGCAGCTGCTGCCACCACAGCACAAGGAACTTCACTGTGAGACTGAAGGGAAACTGCGGCAGCCATTTTGTGGCTGGCTCTGCCTCCTGCAGCAGCCATTTTGTGGCTGAACCCACCATGCTGTGTCAGAATTCTAAGAGTGCCTGCAGGCTCAAGCAGGTTTTATTTATTATTATTTATTAGTTAGGTGTAGTGGTTAAGTGCGCGGACTCTAATTTGGGAGAACCGGGTTTGATTCCCCACTCCTCCACTTGCACCTGGTTGGATGACCTTGGGCAAGTTGTAGTTCTGATAAGAGCTGTCCTTGAAAAAGAGCAGTTTCTGTCAAGAGCTCTCTCAGCCCCGCCTACCTCACAGGGTGTCTGTTGTGGGGAGGGGAAGGGAAAGGAGTTTGTAAGCCGCTCTAAGACACCTTTGGGCTGAGTATAAATCCAAACTCTTCTTCTCCTCTTCTTACCCCATCCTTCCTGCCAAAGCAGGCTCAGGGAGGCTTACAAAAGGATAAAATATAAGTAAACAATTGTAAACATAGATGAAACCAATGTAAAAACAATCCACAGTCATAAAATGCTAGCTATACACACACACACACACACTTAGAGATGGTGGTAACTGTTGTGTATTCAAATTGACCTGAATGCATCGAACTGTATGAAACTGAATGTAATATGAAACATCTCATTGACATGTAATGCAAAGCTTCGTCCTGGGCTAGGATCCTAATGTAACCAATAGGAGCACTAGCCCAGGAAGCAATGTCCAATCACTCTGAACAAGCTCCCTGAGCGGGAACGTCCGTGATTGGCCTTTATTGGTTCAACCGCATTGGTTGTTAATTGTACAGTAGGCGTGGCTACATTAGCCGGGAATGTTTAAAAGCAGGACAGCTGCAATGTTAAAGCTGTTCTGGCTGACTGATGTTGATCCGTGTTGGAGTTGTGTTTGTTCTGAAGAATAAAGCCGCATTCTTGCTGAAATCACTCTCCGACTATTTGTTAAGCTCACGACTTAACAGTAACATTCACATTAAAATGTTCTATGGTACAGGAGAGCAAGGTTCAAGTTCGAATCTTACCAAGAAACTGAGTGTGGTTGGAAGCAAGCTCTTTTCTCAACCTAGCCTATCACTCACGATTCTCATCATGAAAAATGGAAACAGTGTGACTTGAAGATCTGTACTGATGAAAAGTTAACTCTGGAAGCTGTCTCTGGAAATATGCCAGTTGTTAGCTATAAGAGGAAGCTGGATTTTTACTTGCTGCCTTTGATCTAGGTCTTCAGCCATTTTCCTCTCAATATTTTCACATTTATCCCTGAACCAATGAGGGCTAGAGACTTACTTTTTGATCCCAAGTGAAAGTAAGATTATCGGGATTCTGAGAGTCTGCAGGAGATGCAAAAAGTACTTCAAGAAACGGCAGGCAGCGTCTTGCTAGTCCCTGCCCTAGAAAAATCCATCTACAAGGCAGAGAGAACTAACAAACCAAGCTCTGGGTGATTTATGTGCTGCTAATTCCTCTCTTAGACATCAGATTTAGACTGGCCAGCTTGCAGCAGGAAAACCTCTACACAGAGATCAGCTCTGCACTTGCGCATAAGATCCTAATTATTTGAAAGGCATTTGTTTTCATAGCTCGCTCCTTTTTTTTTAATGTGTGTTCGAGTCAATGGCATTTTAATGCCTTATTAAATGGTTGTTTTACAGCAGTCCGTCTGTTTGGTCTTGCTGCCCAGGTCTGTATTTGGGAATGCAGAATTTCACCTTTTTGGCCTAGCTGAAAAGATTGTCCAAAATTCTCCATGGTTTCCAATATTGCCTTTAAAATGAAAATTTAAAACATTTGCACACTTAATAAGAGGCACATGTAAGAACAAAAGCATTACCTTGTGAACACTGATCTAGTCCTTCATCCTTTCCCCAATGGTGGCCAGCCAGATGTTTCTGGAAGCACCAATGCAGGACATGAAAGTGATAGCTTTCTCCTTTTATCCTCCACATCTTATAGTCAGAGGTATACTGCATCTGCACATGGAGGTTCTATTTATCTATCAGGGGTAATAGCTATAGAATGAACAGGACATGAATCTCGAGTGTGATATGTTCATACGAACAGTTATTATTAAAGTTCCCGCACAGCTTTTTATTTTTTTGGAATACATATTTGTAGCGCCTTCAACTTCAAATAAGATCATATGAATTACATTTCAACTGGCTCAAAATACTCTTTAAAAATAGATACATACGTAAAATTCTGATGTTTGAAGTAGTTTGGCACCCGGTATTTTTGGCCAGTGTGTGACAGAGTGTTGGACTAGATGGGCCATTGGCCTGATCCAACATTGGCTTATGTCTTATGTACATTAATTACACCTTTTCTTTCATTCAAAAATACAATAAAAGATTCAGGAAAATACATATGTACTTTATTCTTAAGCTGACAGGTATCTCTCCCCATGTAAGAAAGAAAAATTGTACCTGAAAAGCCCCCAAAGAATAAATCCAGTCCATCATTCATTCATCCATTCATACGTCAGTCCATTTCAACATCTTGGTAGACTTCTTCTTCTTTTTTTTTTATAATTTTCTTTATTAAGTTTTCAAAAAAAAAACATGAACAAACGTCAAGTTATTCTTCCATTATATCACAGATGTGCATACAACCCCCTCACCAGCTCTAAGTCCAGACTAACCCTCCACTTTTAACTTCAAATTATACAATTTTCTCCAGCTTTTCTTGGTAGACTTCTAACAGATACTGGGTGCACAGTCCGGGGTGTGTGTGAATAGTAATTAACAGAAAATGGAAGAAACAGACAATATTGGTGCTACTGGGGCTGGGGGGAAAAGGAAACAGACAATATTGGTGTTGAAGACTTCCATATGCTCCTAAAGTCTTTAAAATAATTTTTTCTATGAAACTGTGCCCCAAAAGGCTTACCTGTACAGCACCAGGCAGGAACAAAACAAACACGTTACCCATATTTATTCTTGAGCTTCAAAGTACTCTCACTGTTAACAACCTGTGATCCAATAAGTGCTGTACAACTAATAATACCATTGGTCGAAATGTCTGATAAATTAAACAATGGACTCAGAAAAACAACACAGGAATGCTGAAATCACCAGAAAAGGTCAGCAGTCTAGTGTGAGCTGGATGAGGACCACTGACCATGGATACCCTGGCTTAAATCCCCACTCTGTATGAAAATTGCTGTCGAGTCACAGCCGACGTACGGTGACCCCAGCGAGGGGCTTTTGAGGCCAGTGAGAAGCAGAGGTAGTTGGCCACTGCCTTCCTCTGCAGAGCCTTCCTTGGCGGTCTCCCATCGAAGTACTGGCCCAGCTTAGCCACTTTGGTGTAGTAGTTAAGTGCGTGGACTCTAATCTGGGAGAACCGGGTTTGATTCCTCGCTCCTCCACTTGCAGCTGCTGGATGACCTTGGGCAAGCCGTAGTTCTGATAAGAGCTGTTCTTGAAAAAGAGCAGTTTCTGCCAGAGCTCTCTCAGCCCCACCTACCTCACAGGGTGTCTGTTGTGGGGAGGGGAAGGGAAAGGAGTTTGTAAGCCACTCTGTGACTCCTTTGGGTAGTGAAGGGTGGGGTATAAATCCCATCTCTTCTTCTTCTTAGCTTCCAAGATCTGACGAGATCGGACTACACCATGCTGCATTCCCTCCCATCATTAAACTTACTGGGTGATTTTTCAGTAGCCACTCTCTCAACCTATGGGAGGCACCCCCAGTTTACCGAACCTGTGGGCACCTTTGGAATTGTGAGAGGGTGGTGGCGCCATCGTCAGCTGGGTGGTGGCAAGCTGGCCCTGAGGTCCACCTCACTGGCAGCAGGCTGAGGTGGGAGGTACGGTCCACTGGGAAAAGGCCATGCCCACTTTCCTCAAACACACCACAGTGGGTGCCAGAAAAGGCTAGGGTGGGCACAGGGGCACAATGTTAGGGAACACTGCCACTGACCTATAGGATTGTGGCGAAGGTAAAAAGGGCAAAGGAGATGGAACCCGGACCCCCTGAATTCCTTGGAGGGAAGTCAGGGTGGGGGATATATAAATTAGCTAAGTGATTCTCATTAAACCTCAGAAAAACTAAAGAGAGTCTTCCCAGACTCGTAGATTCGAATCCAGGGGCACCTTAGAGCCCAACAAAGCTTTCAAGAGTCAAAGGGTATCTGACGAAGGGAGCTTTGTCTCTAGAAAACTCATGCCCTGGAAATCTCATTCCTCTCTAAGGTGCTACGGGATTTGAATCTAGTCATTCTACTGTGGCCCCGTCCACACGGATGAATTTGGGCCAGTAGAAGGACGGTTCGGGGACGCAGCAAACGGGCGCGATCCCACCACAACATCTGGGAAGCGTAGTGCTTCCGTCCCTGAACCGGCCCTTCTGCCCGAAACAGCGCATCAACTTAGAACTTAGAACCTAGGTGGTTCATCTCGACGAGGCGCCGCAAGCCGGGCCGTCAGATCGCCGGCGCAGTTCGGCAGGCTCCCCGTCTGAACTGTGTTTTCTCCCCGGCATCTGATCGTGCCGGGGAGAAAAGGCGCCGCGGCCCAGGGGATCCGTGGGATCCCGCCGCGGTGTCTCAACTTTGGCGCGGCTGCCGTGTGGCAGGGGCCACTGTAGACCAATACGGCTACCCTCTGAAATGATTTCCAGATCTTCAGTGATATATTTTTTTGCACTTTCCTGGAAAGGAGTCCAACAGTGAGAGTGCCACCACTGAAAAGGACTCACAGCATCTCAGGAACAATGCTCCCTCTAAGCTGTGGAGTCTTGTGAGCAAAAATTCTACTCTGTGAGCTACTGACATTAAAGTTGTGAGTGAGCGATTTGGCTACTGCATAAATTACTTTGCTCTGGAGCCCTCCTTCCTGAGCCCTCCTTCCTAAGCCAACTTCCTTCCTTGCTCTGAAGCCATCCAGAAATGTGTGAGCTGGAGGCCAAAAAACTGTGAGCTACCTCACACTAACTCAGCTTAGAGGGAACGCTGAGTCAGGAAGTGCCCATCTGATGATGGTTGAGCAGGAAGCAGCTCATAGTAAAATACAGCAATGTATTTTGTTTTTTTTAACATTTTTATTTAAGTTTTATCACACATATACAACCTTTACATTTGTAATTTTAACATGTCATCTGTACGAGTCTATTACAAATTTTTATACTCTATCCATTTGTAAAATTCTGCCCATCTTTCTTTAAACACCTTATCATCTTTCCCTTGCAAAATTAATGTTAATTTGTCCATTTCTGCGACTTCCATTAGTTTCTCAACTATTTCCTTTCTCTTAGGTATCTTTTCTTGTTTCCAGTACTTAGCAATCAAAATTCTAGCCGCTGTGAGCATATATGTTAGTATATAGTAATTTTTACCTTTATGTTCGTTTGGAATAATATTTAACAGGTAAATCTCCGGACATAGTTTTAAACTTATATGCAGCACTTCTGTTATCAGATCATTTACATTTTTCCAAAACTTATACATTTTTTCGCAATTCCACCACATATGGAGAAACGTCCCTACGTTAGTTTTGCATCTCCAACAATTTTTATTTGCAGTTTTATATGCTTTTGATAACTTTTCAGGGGTCCAGTACCATCTATGAAACATCTTAAATATATTTTCCTTAAATGCTACTGCCCTCATTAGTTTCATTGACTTCCAGATTTTTAACTAATCCTCAGTTTGTATAATTTTTCCCAAGTCCTTCATCCAAAGGATCATAACATTCTTTATATTTTCATCATATAGATAATCATCAAGGAGGAAATTGTATGTTTTTTGGATAAGTTTGTCATTTGAGGACAACCATATTTTATCCAGATCAGTTTTGGTATTTACAAATTCCCCACTTTTATCTTTGTTATATCTATCTTGTACTTGCATTTTCTCCCACCACGTTAAGTGAATATTTTTATCTATTAGTCTTTCTAGAGGCCTTAATTTATTGTTTTCATCCAATAATACATCATACGGTATAGCTTTTTCTTTTGTCATTAGTTTTGTATTAATGAATGCCTCAAGGGGAGACACCCATCTTGGAATTTTGTTATAGAATCTGTATTTCATTTCTTTCCATACCTTAATTAATGCCGCTCTAATGTGGTTATGAAAGTTGGAATGAATTTTATCTTTTTCGTACCACAGGTACGCATGCCACCCCATGTAGAGGTCATGACCTTCTAAATGAAGTGTTCTCCAATTCTCCAACTGAATCCAATCTTTGATCCACACCAATGCTGCTGCTTGGAAATATATAGTTGCCAATTTGGCAGCCCCATTCCGCCTCTCTCTCTTTTGTCTTGTAATATCTTTAATTTAATTCGGGCTCTCTTTGGATGCCAAATTCTCAGTTTTTTATCCTTACTATTTTATCCATATCCAAAAAATACTGGTTTTTTTTCAAAATTGGGAGATTTTGTGCTAAAAATAGAAACCGGGGAAGAATATTCATCTTGATCGTTGCGATCCTTCCCATTAGTGATAACTGGAGATCTTTCCATTTTAATAGATCTTTCTTTATTTCTTCTCTCAATTTATTGTAATTGTTTTCTATCAGCATACTGTTTCTGTTTGTTAATGTTACTCCTAAATATTTTACTTTGTTTACTATTTGCACCTTCGTCAACTTTTGTAGTTCGTTTTCTACTTTTTGCGGACAGTTTTTTGTTAGAATCTTCGTTTTTTTGTAATTTATTTTGAGGCCAGCCGCGTCTCCGTACTCTTCTATTTCCTTTAGTAGGCTTAAAACAGTTGTTATCGGGTATTCTAGAATGAAGACTAAGTCATCGGCAAAAGCTGGATCAACAGAACTTTACAAGTCTCTGGTGACAATGGATCACATGTTCATGAGAAACCTGGAGTTAAATCACACGCAGACCACCTGATTCTAGGTCAGGGAACATTTCTACATTCTAGCCTCTGCCCTCTGAAAGTCTTGGCAATTTTGCAAAAACACAATCTGGCTAAAGTCCTTGAGACATAGCAGGATAGAAGTTAAAATAATGTAAACCACATCTCTTTCTCTAGGCAGTGCGCAGCCAAGAGAGCGATCCAGAACTCTGAGGGAGAAATCCACCCCTTATGAGCATGTCTGTGCTGCAAACTGAAATTTGGTTCAAGTCGGGACTCTGGGAACTGCCGTTACAAATGGGCGACGGGTGTGGAGTGGTTCATTAGGCAAAGGTTTCCCTTGCTCCAAAGCCAGTCGAATCCAACTCTAGGGTTGTGGTGCTCATCTCCATTTCCAAGTTGAAGAGCCAGCGCTGTCCAAAGACCGCTGTGGCCGGCATGTGGCCGGCATGACTAGACGCCGAGGCGCATGGAACGCTGTTGCCTTCCCACCAAACCCATTTATCTACTTGCAGAAATTTGTTTGCCCCACAAGCGACAAAATCCTGGTTATGGGCCTGTGCTGGTAGAGGGAGGCTGATGCACACAAGGATAATCCACAGGATTCTTTCAGGACTCCACAATGAAAACATGTCTCAAACCAAACGGCAGCAGCATGGTAGGAAGCAGTCTGATGCCCCGGAGTTTCAGAAAGTGTCCTGGTAGGCGTACAGTAGTGCATTCTGAATAGAACCATTTGCTCGTGGCAACACCGCCTGTCCTCCTGGGACCACTCTGGGTTGCAGATGCTGCTACAAACATTAAGAACATTCAGAAAGATATTTTTTTTTAAAAGCGAGAGAGAGAAGGAACAAGTGTATTTGAGGTGCAGGAATTCACCGGGGTCTGGATGGATGTTTTGAGTTAACATGGCTTTAAAAACCGGCTAGAAGTCAGCATGCCAAAATTTCAGGCAAGAGGTGTGTTTTTATGGCAGAGTCGTAAACCCACAAAATTAGTGGTTTAGAATGGAAATTCTGACACATTCTTGATATTAATAGCAGGAATTAATGAGCACCGACTTTTTGACCGGCTGAGCCAGTTCCTTGCATCCATTCTGCTAGACAGGCGGCTTCTTGTGAGGGTGAGCACCCAGGCCCCAGGAGTGGTTATGCAGACTGGTGTGGGCGTGGGGGTGGATCTCCCAGGTGGGTTTAAAAGACACACCTCTTCATTGGAGTGTGTGGGGGGGTACAAGGCCGAGGAGGACGGCTAAGCAGTGAGCCAGTGTGATGTCAAGGTTAGAGTGCTAGACTCGGGCTGAGATCTGCATTCAAATCTCCATACAGCTTTCAAACTCCATGTCAGGTAGCCCTGTCATAGATCTGGAATGTGGAGGGGTATTCTCCTTCTTGTTCTCAGCTCTTCCCTGCCCTGCTACTGTGTGCTATCTTACGCTTGACCTTGCAGATGTTCCAGCTACCGCGTCCACATCCAGCTACCGTGTCCACGGCTGGGAAAGTTAACAGCATGTCTGCTATGCCCGCTTGCTTTGCTGCGCATACAAACTATATCCATCGGCTTGTGCTTGGGGGGGAATGTTTGATTTCACTATAAGTCAGAGGCCCTTATACTGAAGGCTATTCCTGACACAACCTGTACACGTGTTCTTTAGTACTGGAACCACTAATAAATAGTTATCTTCTTATGGAGCCCTGTGTGGTGTGACCTGACTAAGGAGCCTGACACTCCAAGAGCAACCTTGGGCCAGTTACTGTGTCTTGGCCTAGCTTGCCTGAGAAGGCTGTTGCGAGGGGGGCGAATGACATAACCCCACCTATCCTACTTTGAGCTCCTTCAAAGGGTGAGAGACAAATGGGATGAAAATCGGTGTGTTTGCAGATAGGTCAGTTCTATATGACTAATAGATGAGTATGAATGGGAAAAGAGAGCTTGACTTGTGGAGAAACAGCAGTAGGGTGGCCAACCCCCAGGTGGCACCTGGAGATCTCCTGCTATTACAATTGATCTCCGGATGATCAAGCAAGATCAGTTGCCCTGGAGAGAACAGCTGCTTTGCAGGGTGAATTCTATGGCATTATACCTTGCTGAAGTCCCTCCCCTCCCCAAACCCTGCCCCCCTCAAGCTCCACTTCCTCAAATCTCCAGGTATTTCCCAAACCAGAGCTGGCAACCAGAGACAGCAGAACTGAAGGTGTGGGATACAATGGCTCAGAGGAAGTCCAGGAGGTGGTGGCAGCTACAAGCATGGACGGCTTCAAGAGGGAACTGGATAAACATATCGAGCAGAGGTCCATTGGTGGCAATTAGCCACAAGGTATGAATAGGAACTGGGCAAGGAATGCTCTGTCATCTTGGTGCATGGGGGGGGGGAGCAACAATGGGAGGGCTTCTGGTGTCCTGGCCCCACTGCTGGACCTCCTGAGGGCACCTGGTATTTTTGGCCACTGTGTGACAGAGTGTTGGACTGGATGGGCCATTGGCCTGATCCAACATTGACTTCTTTTATGTTCTTATGTTAGGAGATACACAGATCTTGCATTAGCACAGAGTCAAGGGGATTTCAGTATATCAAGTTTGATCAAAATGTTCAAAAGATCAAATTCTCCTTGGGGAAGAAGTGAAGTCCTCAGAGGAAGATTTAATATCGAATGATTTCCCCATAACATTTTGGGATGATCTCTCTATTCTGTTTAAATACGTGGATTTTATGAGACTTTGGAGTAGGGTCAGGATACACATCACGAATCAATCCACAGGCTGGAGGATTCCACCTGGAATGTCTCCCTTCATGGGTCCCTCCGCCCATCTTCTTGCCCAGGGTATTGTGAGGGGAAAACTGAAGTCCAGCTTGCTACTGAAGACAGGCAAGGAGGGTAGAGTTTCACCTTCAGAGCAGAAGAAGAAGAGATTGGATTTATACACCGCCCTTCACTTGGAGTCTCAGAGCGGCTTACAAACTCCTTTCCCCTCCCCTCCCCACAACAGACACCCTGTGAGGTGGGTGGGGCTGAGAGAACTCTGACACAAACGGCTCTTTTTCAAGGACAGCTGTGCCAGAGCTTGTGACTGACCCAAGGTCACCCAGCTGGCTGCACATGGAGGAGTGGGGGATCCAACCCGGTTCTCCCAGATTAGAGTCCACGCACTTAACCACTACACCAAACTGGCTCTCTTTAAGAGCACCTAAAGGGGTGGAAGGGCCTTCCTTAAGAACGGTGGTGAATGCAAAATGGTGGCAGAAATGCTATTCCAAACCAAGGCTGAGGCGAGGGAGCCTGGCAGAGTAGATTTCCATTTCACTTTTGGTTCTAATCACTTAATCATTTCACAGTTTAGGCATGAGGAGGAGGCCTGGCCAGACTTTCAGTGTGATAGATCAAGACGGGTAGCTGTGTTAGGCCATGTTAGTCTGTCTGTAGCAGTAGAAAAGAGCAAGAGTCCAGAAGCACCTTAAAGACAAACAAAACTGTGGCAGGGGAGGAGCTTTCATGAGTCGCTGCTCACTTCTTCAGATACCTCACCAATGCTCCCTCTAAGCTGTGGAGTCTTGTGAGCAATAATTCTACTTTGTGAGCTACTGGCATTAAAGTTGTGAGCGAGCGATTTGGTTACTGCATAAATTAGTTTGCTCTGGAGCCATCCTTCCTGAGCAAAGTCAAAAATGTGTGAGCCGGAGGCTAAAAATCTGTGAGCTAGCTCACACTGACTCAGCTTAGAGGGAACACTGCTCATGACACAAAACTCTCACCATAGTTTGTGGGGTAAGTGGACTGCAGTGGGCTTTTTGTTCTCAGTCCCTTTGGTACAATGTTAAGTCTTCTGCATTTGGCGAGAAAGGTGATGTCTGTTTTTACCTATGCAAATTTCTTCACAAGGTTGATGGATTTCCATTCTGTATGGGTAAATGTGTTGCCTTCCATGGAGAAAGATCAAGACGGGTAGCCGTTTGTAGTCTGTCTGTAGCAGTAGAAAAGAGCAAGAGTCCAGGAGCATCTTAAAGACTAACAAAATCTGTGGCTGGACAGGAGCGTTCCTGAGGCACGACCCCAGAAGCTCACACTGACTCAGCTTAGAGGGAGCACTGCTCATGACACAAAACTCTCACCGTAGTTTGTGGGGTAAGTAGACCGCAGTGGGCTTTTTGTTCTCAGTCCCTTTGGTACAATGTTAAGTCTTCTGCATTTGGCGAGAAAGGTAATGTCTGTTTTTATCTATGCAAGTTTCTTCACAAGGTTGATGGATTTCCATTCTGTATGGGTAAATGTGTTGCCTTCCATGGAGAAAGATCAAGACGGGTAGCCGTTTGTCGTCTGTCTGTAGCAGTAGAAAAGAGCAAGAGTCCAGGAGCATCTTAAAGACTAACAAAATCTGTGGCTGGCTAGGAGCTTTCCTGAGTCACTGCTCAGTATCTGAAGAAGTGAGCAGTGACTCACAAAAGCTCATAGGTAAAGGTAAGGTAAAGGTTTCCCTTGCTGGAAAGCCAGTCGAATCTAGGGTTGCGGTGCTCATCTCCATTTCAAAGCCGAAGAGCCAGCGCTGTCCGAAGACATTGCCGTGGTCATGTGGCCGGCATGACTAGACGCCAGGGTGCACGGAACGCTGTTACCTTCCCACCGAAGCGGTACCTATTTATCTACTTGCAATTTCTTGCTTTCGAACTGCTAGGTTGGCAGGAGCTGGAACCAGAGACGGGAGCTCACTCCGTCATGCGGCACTCAGGTCTCGAACTGCTGAGCTACCGGCCTTCCGGTCTGCAGTTCAGCGTCTTAACCACTTGAGCCACCGCAGCTCCTTACAAAAGCTCATACTCTGCCACAAATTCTGTTAGTCTTTGAGATGCTCCTGGACTCTTGCTCTTTTCAATGTGATGCATTAGCTTAGCTTGAAGCAAGAGCCAAGTGTGGGCCTTCAGACCTGTCTAGACTGAGAAAGGAAGGCTTCCATCCTGAGCAACCAGCTCAAGGCATGGGGACAGCCGGGTCCTTTGGAACACCCCGATGCCCCTGCCTTTAAATACAGTGCCAGTTCTCTGGGCAGGCAATGCCACCTTGCCAACCAAAAATACCACTTCATTAAATGCCAGCTGGCTGCAACTAGATGGAGAAACCCCAGCTCACTCAGCCTGGAAAGTAGAACCCAACATGGCCAATTGACACATGGATGGGATTCTGGGTTCCTGAGCCAAAGATGCTCTTCACCCACTATCTGTGGGTGCTTAGCGCAACCTCTTCTGTTGTTTCCATTTCAAAAGCAAACAGCCACTACGGGCATCAGGGCTGCGCTTTATCCACCATTCAGTTTATTTTTCTAATGCCTCACCTTGCAGCCATTTGCTGCCAGACGATTTACACAAGATAAACCAATCCTTCCCACTGGCTAAGCGTTGCCTGTTCTCTGTCATGGCAGCCACAGGGGAAATGTCCCTCCATCCCAGCAACAGATTGCAGGAGTGGTGCTTAGTGGCTAGGCACCGTTATTCCATGAGGCATTCTTAGCCGAAGCCGGAGAACGGTCAGCAAGCCACTTCCCAGTGGTGGCAACGGGAGGACCTTGATGGGACCATGGTCTCCCCCCACCCCCGTCATCCTTGACTTCTAGCAGCTGCCTGCTGCTCAGTGGAAGGCGGGTCTCACTCTCATCCTCTCCCCTTTGACACATGGCTGACCAGCGATGGAGTCCCAGAGGGGAAGGACCAGGCGGCTCTTGCGCCAGACAAGCGGATGGGAGGTGCCTCAGTTTCTCCTTCCGCGGGCTGCTGCAGTCTCCATCTCACCAAAGGACATTCTCACTTGCACTTGCACCAAGCTTTCTCCTCACAGCACGGAAGACACTGGAGAAGAAGAGGAAGAGGAGATTGGATTTATACCCCATCCTTCACTCTTGGAGTCTCAGAGTGGCTTACAATCCCTCTCCCTTCCCCTTTCCACAACAGACACCCTGTAAGGGAGGTGGGGCTGAGAGAGCTCTGACAGAAACTGCTCATGAGAGAACAGCTGACAGAACTTGTGACTGACCCAAGGTCACACCAGTAGCTGCACATGGAGGAGTGGGGAATCGAACCCGGCTCTCCCAGATTAGAGTCCGAGCTCTTAACTACTACACCAAACTGGCATGAACAAACCTGCGCAAGAGTTCTGCGCAAAAGTGCACAGTCGTCAATTTATTTTGGCAAGAGCCTGCTCCGGCACCTTCTGACCCTAATCAAGTAGCCAGCCCTCAAGGTGCCCATCAGTGCCACTAACCTCCAGGTGCCACCTGGAGACCTCCTGCTATTATAATTGATCTCCAGATGATCAAGATCTGTTCACTGGAGAAAACTGCTCCTTTGGAGGGTGGACTCTGTGGCATTATATCCTGCTGAGGCCCCTCCCCAAGTTCTGCCCTCTCCTGGCTCCACCTGTCGATACCGGGTAAATTGGTGGAAACCATTATTAAGGAAAGAATTAGTAGGCACATAGATGAACAAAACCTATTGAGGCAGACTCAGCATGGGTTCTGTAAGGGAAGATCTTGTCTCACTAACCTGTTAATGTTTTTTGAGGGGGTAAACAAACATGTGGACAAGGGGGATCCAATAGATATTGTTTACCTTGACTTCCAGAAAGCTTTTGATAAAGTTCCTCATCAAAGGCTCCTAAGTAAGCTCAAAAATCATGGGATAATAGGACAAGTCCTTTTATGGATCAAAAACTGGCTAATTAATAGAAAACAGAGAGTATAAATGCACAATTTTCTCAGTGGAGGGTGGTAAGCAGTGGGGTACCACAGGGATCAGTACTTGGTCCACTGCTTTTTAACTTGTTCATTAATGATTTGGAGCTGGGAGTAAGCAGTGAAGTGGCTAAATTTGCGGATGATACAAAGTTTTTCAGGGTGGTGAAAACCAGTGAGGATTGTGAGGCACTACAAAGGGATCTGTCAAGGATGGGCAAGTGGGCGTCAACATGGCAAATGGGGTTCAATGTGGCCAAGTGCAAGGTGATGCACATTGGAGCCA
>NW_015169228.1:0-25889 GCF_001447785.1 Gekko japonicus | reverse complement strand
GCTACAAGCATGGACGGCTTCAAGAGGGAATTAGATAAGCATATGGAGCAGAGGTCCATCAGTGGCTATTAGCCACAAGGTATAGATAGGGGCTCTGGGGCAAGTGATGCTCTGTCATCTTGGTGCTTGGGGGGGTCAACAGTGGGAGGGCTTCTAATGTCCTGGCCCCACTGGTGGACCTCCTGATGGCACCTCGTATGTCTGGCCACTGTGTGACACAGAGTGTTGGACTGGATGGGCCTTTGGCCTGATCCACATTGGTGTCTCTTATGTTCTTATGTTCACCCTCCAATTCTCCTTCACCTCATGTTGCCACGTAGGATTGCCAGCTCTGGGTTGGAAAATGCCTGGAAATTTGGGGGGTGGAGCACCGGGGAGGGGAAGGACCTCAGCACGATATAATCCCATAGAGCAGAGCTGTCAAACATGTGGCCCTAGGGCCGGATCAGGCCCTCAGAGAGTTTCTATCTACCCAGTGGAACTGGCTGTCTTCTGCTTCTTTCCTACAGTTCTGCTGCTGCTGCATCATCGTAGGTTTGGATCTTACAGATACGCACCTGAACAGCATACTTGAGATTCCAACAGCACAGGCATTTTGATGCAATACTTCAGAGGTGTCAGTTATCGGACACAGTTAAATAAACAAAATATTGCAAGAGTGCTAATGTTTTAAGCATGTTAAAAAAAAACCTTTGTGTTTGTGTATTTTATAAAGTTTATATCTCCACTACCTGGGATCACATTGTATGACACACATGGCCCGGCCCAACAAGGTCTTGTTTATGTCAGATCCGGCCCTCATAACAAATGAGTTCGACACCCCTGCCATAGAGCCCACACTCCAGAGCAGCCATTTTCTCCAGGGGAGCTGATCTTGGCTGTCTGGAGATCAACTGCAATAGTGGGAGACCTCCGGGTGCCACCTGGAGGATGGCAACCCTACACCAGGTGGGGGGTCCTGGAGATCTCCTGGAACGGCAACTGCTCTCCAAACTACAGAGATCAATTCCCCTGGAGGAAACGGCTGCTTTGGAGGGTGGGCTCTATGACCTTAGGCCCCCACGGAGGTCTTGCCCCCTCCCTATCCCTGCCCTCCCCAAGCTCTGCCCACGAATCTCCAGGAATTCCCTGATTCGGAGCTGGCAGCCCTAGCTCCACGGCTTCTTCCTGCCATGCCTGCAGACATACACGCCAAACAGGAAATGTTCTGGGCAGCACCTGCTTACTCTGAGAGCCAGCTGTGGCGTGGTGGTTAAGAGCAGCGGACTCTAATCTGGGAGAACCAGGTTTGATTCCCCACTCCTCCACATGAAGCTGGCGGGGTGACCTTGGGTCAGTCACAGTTCTCTCAGAGCTGTTCTCTCAAGAGCAGTCCTCGAAAGAGCTCTCTCAGCCTCTCCTACCTCACAGGGTGTCTGTTGTGGGGAGAGGAAGGGAAGGAGATTGTAAACCACTCTGAGTGAAGGGCACGGGGTATAAATCCAATCTCCTCCTTCTCCCCCTCCTTCTGATGGTGAATAAATGATAAGAGCCGTGTCAGTCTGAGAAGACAGCGACCAGCATTTACAGGAGCACAGCAGCAGAGGAGCCACTATTGCCAAAACAGAGACTCACCTTTTGCCCCAAAGACTTCTACTTAAGGCAGGGTGGAGATAAGGAAAGATACAGATATCCCCCCCCCCATCTGGAATTAATTTGATTTTGGGTGGTGGTGGGGAGCTAATCTTCCACTGTCTCAATGCTACCCATTTCACACGATTTAACTATCGAAAGCTCTTGAGATTCCGGGTCTTAGAAGCCGGAGCCAGTGCTTTTCACAATGATGCGGTTAATGTGTCAGGACTTGTAAAATAGCTCTTAGCGGTAGACCTCCATTTAGAGTAAGACGGAAACTGGCTTTAAATGGTCACGGCTTTAATATCTAGTCCATTACTCTGGAGCAAGGTCTTGTAAAGAGTCAATTATGGGATATTTCTGATTTGATCCACATGCAAGGGAAATCCGCTTCTCTGCCTTTAAACCCCTCTAGTAAGTGTCCTGTTTAAATAATTAGTGACACTTTTTCTTTGATCAAATTGATTTGCTTTGTTATTCTTTTACGTTAATTTGGAACTTAATCCAGGGGCAGACTTTAATCCGTCCTCCAGAAAGCCTTTGGGGGGAGGGGGAGGTAGTTATGGAGAGATTTCCCAGAAAGCACTGCAATGTTTTTTAAAATGTTGTCTTCAGTATGATGCCATTTTCTCCAGCAGTTGGAATCCCCTGAATCTTAAAGTGTGAAAGAGAACATCTAGCTGTAACAATAAAATTGAAAGTATGCAGATCAATGAGGACACACAGGACAAAATTAGCCATTAGTATATGCACAGCGGTGAGTGGTGGCTCAGAGGTTAAGACGATGAGCTGCAGACCAGAAGGTCTGTAGTTTGGCAGTTCGAGACCCAAGTGCTGCATGACACGGTGAGCTGGCCCCAGCTCCTGCCAACCCAGCAGTTTGAAAGTAAGAAATTGCAAGTAGACAAATAGGTACCGCTTCGGTGGGAAGGTAATAGCATTCCGTGTGCGATGGCGTCTAGTCATGCTGGCCACATGACCACGGAGGAGTCTTTGGACAGCGCTGGCTCTTCGGCTTAGAAACGGAGATGAGCACTGCCCCCTAGAGTTGGATACGACTGGCTCTCGAGCAAGGGAAACCTTTACCTTTACCTTATATGCACAGGGCCAGAGATTTCATTTTAAAGAGGTGGGATGCAAAGACTCACATTTGCCTGACGGTCATACCCTCTCACACGGGCACCCCACCCTATCCTGCAGTGGGTCAGCTGCCGAGCCCCCTGGCTTCTGGTGGGACCCACTGCTGCCGATTCCCTTCTCACGTCCATCTCCTCTGGTGCCCGTGCTCACCCCCTTCCTCCCACCGCCTCCTTGTGAGAGCCTTGTCCCCCGTGCTCCCAGCAGTACTGAAGAAGAGCCTGTGGCTGGGGGACGAAGCATCAGTGCTCCCGCTGGCCGTGGACTGGAGCTCCTAGCTGCACCCCCCCCCCAGCACCATCAGTGAAAGGGCATGCAAGTGGGCAGGAGAATTGTGTGCAAGCAAGTGGGTGGGTGGGCAATGGAGGCATGTGGTGGTGGGCATAGGGGCCCCCTCTTTGTCCAGGGCCCCCCAAGCCTGGAACCATCCCTGGGACCCCCCACCCCTTACTGTCAGTGTATACTGTCAGTGGCAATTTCCCCCCAGATTTGCACCACTCCAGGGATGGGTGGGGGATGACAAGCAAAGCTTGGTTGCTACTAAACCGCATTGCGTGCGTTTTAATAGGGTGTGTGAAGGGCCATCAAATCCTTGTTTAGCAATTAGGTATAACAGGAGTTAGTGGAAGAGCCAGAGAACACTTTCTATTAATAGGGTGTGAATAATGCAATAGACTGTAGGAAAATTAATATTTTGTATTATTGTTCACTATAAACATTTTTAACAGATAATTTTTATTCTTTTTCATAAACAGCAAAGATTTGCAAGGTAAGCATGAGCATAGTCAGCTCTCAATGGCTTCATACATTTCGTACAGTTTGTCGGTATTATACAGTTTGAAAATTACCATAGATGCAGAGTATTAATTACATCAGGTACTGTTTCTTTGGTAGATAGATGTACTAGTATGGGGTACCATATACATACAGTGTCATCATGACAGCCTCTAGATAGATTTTGATTCAGAGTATCTGAGATTTTCTCCATTATAGAAAGGTTCCATAGCTTTTTGTACCAGAGGTTTACATTTAGCCTACTCGTGGATTTCCATGTGGCTGCTATTCTGGTTTTGGCTGCAAATAGTAATAGAGAGATTCTTTTCCTTTGTGTATTAGATAAAGCATTTTCCTCTCTGAGATTTAAAAGCAGAGCTTCCGGGGATTTGTCTGTCTTGATTTTGGTTATGATAGTTATTTCTTCTATTATTTTGTCCCAGAAGGATGCTACCACCAGGCATTAAAGTAAACATCAATAAACTGTGAATTAAAAAAAACTTACGGTGACCCTATGAATTAATGACCTCCAAAACGCCCTATCATTGACAAACTCGCTCAAGTCTTGCAGACTGAGGGCCTTTGGGGATCCCTTGTTGGAGTCCATCCATCCATCCCAGGTTGGGGCTTCCTCTTTGCCTCTTGCCTTCAACTTTCCCTCGCACTATTGCCTTTTCTAGTGACTCTTGTCTGCCAGTTTGGTGTAGTGGTTAGGAGCACGGACTGTAATCTGGGAGAACCGGGTTTGATTCCCCACTCCTCCACTTGCACCTGCTAATGGGACCTTGGGTCAGTCACAAGCTCTGGCACAGCTGTCCTTGAAAAAGTGCAGTGTGTGTCAGAGCTCTCTCAGCCCCACCCACCTCACAGGGTATCTGTTGGGGGGAGGGGAAGGGAGAGGAGTTTGTAAGACACTCTGAGACTCCAAGTGAAGGGCGGGGGGTATAAATCCAATCTCTTCTTCTTCTTCATAATGTACGATAGCCTCAGTTTTGTCATTTTAGCTTCTAGGGAGAGTTCAGGCTTGGTTGGGTATAGAACCCACTTAACTTGCCTTTTTGGCACAGAACTGTCCTCCAGCGACACATTTCAAAGGGATCAGCTTTCTTCATTGCCCAACTTTCATGCCCATCCATAGTAACGGGCAGGGGTCTTTTCCTAGAAAAAGAGCTGCAGGAGCTCATTAACATACGGTATGCTAATGAGCTACTAGGCTATGAGCACAATAGCTCATTAGCATATGCAACACCCCCTGACATCACCGGAAGTGATGTCAGAAGGGGAAGCAAAAGGGGGGAGGCATATTCAAAAGCCTTCCCTTCCCCAGCAGGGGGGGGGGCGACGTTTTCTTATATGCCCAGGGTAAGGCCGATCTCCAGTTTGGGGCCAGGAAGGAATTTTCCTCCAGACCAGACTGGCCCAGGGATCCTGGACTTTTATTTTGCCTGGACTTTTATTACGGGGGAGTCAGCAGGGGGAAGTTGTGAATCTCCTGCATCGTGCAGCGGTTTGGACTAGATAACCCTTAGGATTCCTTCCAGCTCTCTACTTCTATGCTTCTAAGTAGAAAGCAATTTTATTCCAGAATGCCTCTGAGCTATACTGATTAAGGGATGATGTCTGCTACCTGTGCTGTGCCTGTTTTATGTACCACACAGAGGTGGGTTTTTATCATTGTAATGCTGGGTTCTAAATTGTTAGCAAAACAGCATACAAGAACACTAATGGAATGCACAAAAGCTGATCTCGGTCTGATCAGAACTTGCATGGGAACTCCCTCCATGCCCCCTTGACTTCCATGGAAGTAAAGGAAAGATACACATTTAATAAATTAACTAACCAGGCCAGACTCTCATCCACTGAGACCCAGTTAAGTGTTTCACAGAGACTTCAAAGTGCACGCGCACACTCACTCACATGCAGTATTACTCCTTTATCCAGCAGGCTCTGCTTTTTGGCAGTCATGACAAAATAGTGGGTGTCATCTTTGTAGTAGACAATGTTCTCCAGATCAATGCCTGAGATAAAAGCGAAAACAGAGAGCCAAGCAGTGGCCTAGTAAATACAAAACAGAAGAGCACCTGGCAGCAAAATGAGCTCTACAATGTTGTACAATTACACATTATGTTCTTAAAGACAACTTCAAGAGTGGATTGGACAAACATGTGGAGCAGAGGTCCATGAGTGGCTACTAGTCACAAGGCATAGAGGGAACACTATATCTGGGGCAGTGATGTTCTGTATTCTTGGTGCTAGGTGTGTGTGTGGCAACAGTGGGAAGACTTCAGGAGTTCTGGCCCGGCTGGTGGACTTCCTGATGGCACCTTGGTTTTGGCCACTGTGTGACACAGAGTATTGGACGGGATGGGCCGCTGGCCTGATCCAACATGGCTTCTCTTATGTCTGCGGCAGTGATCCTCTGTATTCTTGGTGCTTGGGGGGGGGCACAGTGGGAGGGCTTCAGGAGTTCTGGCCCGGCTGGTGGACCTCCTGATGGCACCTGGATTTTGGCTACTGTGTGACACAGAATATTGGACTGGATGGGCCACTGGCCTGATCCAGCATGGCTTATGTTCTTATGAAATGTGGCAGGGACAACAGACCAAACCTTTCTCCCTGTATAGTAGCTCTCCACATGCAGAGAGGAGTTTCTGGGTAGATGGGTCAGCCTTCAAATAAGCAGACCCCCCACACATGCCGAGAGCCTGAAATGTCATGGCCTGGGAAATGTTTTTGCTGCTAGTTTTCCAGTTAAGCGAAAAAAGATGGCTGGAGGAAGGGCACAATAAAAGATTATAAAATTGTGCACGGGGTTCAGAAAGAGCACAGAGAGAGCTTTTTCTCCCTCTTGTGCAATGCTAGAACTCAGGGACACCCAATGAAGTCATTGGAACTCAGGTTCAGGGCAGAGAAAAGGACACACTCCTTTACTCAAGGAGAAACTGAATTGTGGAGTTCATTGACAGTGGACATAGTGATGGACATGGGTGTAGTTGGCTTTAAAAGGGTGTTAGAGAGAGATCCGGAGGAGAGTTCCAGCAACAGCAAGTAGCCATGGTGAGTTAAGCGAACCTCCATATACAGAAGCAGCAAATCTTTGGATCCCAGTCCCGGGAAGCTACATCAAGGGAAGGCCTGTATGCCCTGTCTGTTGGCCCTCCTGGGCAACTGAATGGCTGCTGTGTGACACAGGATGCTGGATTTGGTGGACCACTGGTCTGATCCAGCAGGGCTCTTCTTTTGATCTTATGATGCAAACATAAACTGGATCTCAGTCTGAGACAGGCAGGGGGCAGTCAGTGATGATTTGGAGGCACACCAAAAAGCTATTTTTGGTCTAACTAAAAATGAGCACATGCAATGGTTTCCTACCAACTTGGTCCCTTGGCCCATTTGGTCTAGTATTGTCTACTTTGTCTGGAATTAAGTCTCCAAAGTTTTGGGCAAAGCCCTGCAGTCTAGAGCCCTTTCAATGGTGTTCCTAAGAGTTGAACATTGCCCTGCTGAAGGCAGTGGTACGTGCCCCTCCCCTGCTCCAGGGTTCCAATCCTGACCTGGGTCTAAAAGTAAAATAGAAGAACAGAAGCTTTTAGAATTGTTGCAACTCTGGCTGCTGCCCTTGTAGTATCTTCTGTGACGGCCCTGGGACCCAGCAAGCTGCCTTGTACTGAATCAGGCCTACCAAGGTCAGTATTGTCTACTCAGGCCAGCAGCAGCTCAGGCAGAGGTTTTCCACGTCATCGGTGAACTGGGGATGGTGGGGCTTGAACCTGAGACCTTCTGCATGCAAAGCAGATGTCCTGCCGGTGAGGCCATGGCTCATACTGCCTCTGTCTACTGCCTCCACATGACCATATGAAGCTGCCTTATATGGAGTCAGATCACTGGTCCACCAAGGTCAGTATTGTCTACTCTGACTGGGAGGGCTTCTGGGGTTCTGGCCCCGCTGGTGCACCTCCTGATGGCACCTGGGTTTTGGCCATCGTGTGACACAGAGTGTTGGACTGGATGGATGTCAGGTTCAATAGAGCAGTTGCAGTCCACAACGATTCATAAGAATAGATTGCTTTATTACAAGTCACTATTGTCTTGTATTCATGGTCATTGTCAGGAATGAAACTCAAAACCAAGCATGTACAGATATAGACAGTTCAAACAGAAAGGGTTGGCCAATGAATACAGTTCGCGCTCAGCAGGCATTCGAGGCTCAGCAAGAATTCGAGCGGGAGAAAATCAAGGCGGGAGATAGCCTTTCAGCCGTTTGGTTCACACCAGCCAGATTGGGAACGGCTCCAGCAACAGCCATCATACAGCAGGCAGGTTACACAGAGCATACCCAGAATACAAATGGCAGTTTACTGATATCGGGCCACTGGACTGATCCAACATGGCTTATGTTCTTATGGAACGCAGCAGGGACCACAGACCAAGCCTTTCTCCCTGCATAGTAGCTCTCTTGGGTGTTAGGTCTTTTGCATCATCTGCTACCTGATCCTTTTAACTGGAGATGCTGGGGTTTGTTTGGCAATTGTGTATGATTCTGATCTATGCCAATAAAGGTTTTGAACTGAACTGAACTGATGCTGGGGTTTGAACCTGGGACCTCCTGCAGGAGAAGCAGAGGCTCTCTGCAGCCTTTGGGTATGTCCCAGAGATGCGGCATTAATATGTACTTCATCTCCCTCTTTGAAAAACAAGATTTTGACCGTTCATGTGTCTGCCATGCTTTGCCTTCATTCATTACCATGGTCCCTTTCTGATCCAAGGGGCTATCGCCAGTTCGGTAGTCTTTAGGCACGGGAGAAGGATGTCTGCGTTCGTAAAAGAAGCCTTCCAAACACAGCACGCTGAAGTCATTACAAAAATATTTTTTTCCAAAGCCTAGATCAGATAGCTCTATTTTAAGTACGTAGCATAAGTCAGAATAATTACTCCATAAAATGTTACTCACAGATGGACGTGCTACATGGGAAAAACCTCAGCGGTTAAATGGAACAGATCTGCCGGGCACCTTTTGCTGCACACAGCTGATGCCTCGACGACCCCTGCTGGTCAAACAAAGTATTGTGAAAAAGAATCTCTCCAGCTGACACTTTATTTCCATCCACTCAAAAAGGCACACCCATTTTGCCTGTTTTTGAAGCACACGGATTGCTCACAAACTGATTCAGCAAAAGTGATTCTGACGCTTCTGCTAAAAAAACCAAAAAATCACCTTGGCTCAATTATTTATTACATGGATCCCGTTCTTTGCCCTGATCTCGCTTTTGCTGCATCTAAAATGGTCTTAACTAGTTAACACACAAATGTGGATCTCACACAAACATTTGTAGCTGCCTTTAGGTCCAGGCAGATCATTAATCCATCTAGCTCACTATTGCTTACTCCGGGGGTACACAACTCAAACAGTTTACACAGGCCAGAATAAGCCTCTATTAAAACTAAGTGGGCTGTATTGTGAAAGTATGACATCACCAGCTTCACTCCATGACATCATCATGACTCACCCCACAAATCTCAGGGTATGGAGTGCTGTGTAAGGCTTTTTTGCCAGGAATGAGGGAGTGAAGATGTTTCTGATCCTGGGAAGATTGTAAGGCAAATGCCAGCAATTAAAGAGATAAGAGGTTGAAGGGTTTTTTAAAAAAATTGACTACTAACAAGCGGATCCATCTTTGAGAAAGTTCTACAAAACGGGTTCTCCAGCCAGCCCCTCAGTAAGATTGAAGACTGTATGGAAAAGAAGCCTCTCAACTTCATCTGACGCAAATGTTGTCTTTATGACTCGTTTCTCAGAAAGCTTATAGGAATAAAAGTATTCATGCACTGTCAAAGTGTACAGCATTATAATATTTTAAAAGGAGACTTCTTAGCTTTATTGTGCTGTTTATTATTAGCTTTTCTATATATTTGTAAGAATGTAGTGATTTAAAGGGATTTGTTAACCAGTAGACTGCCACTATATAAACAATTTTGTTAAATGGACACAGAGGTGTTGTTTCTATTATTTTAATATTTATGTATTTAGTAAACGGGTATATTAAAAAAGAGATTTGTTTAAGAGTTAATTAGTGACCGTTCTGCAATATTTATAGCTCAAACTTGTTCTGCAATACTTGTAGCTCAATACTTGTAGCTCCGCAGATAAATTACAAGTCACAAACCCAGGCTGCCTCGATTTTGCCTTGGGGGTTTTACTTTGGTGTTTGTGGTTTGGTGTAGTGGTGTAGTGGTTAAGTGCGCGGACTCTAAACTGGGAGAACCGGGTTTGATTCACCACTCCTCCACTTGCACCTGGCTGGATGATCTTGGGCAAGCCGTAGTTCTGATAAGAGCTGTTCTTGAAAAAGAGCAGTGTCTGTCAAGAGCTCTCTCAGCCCCACCTGCCTCACAGGGTGTCTGTCGTGGGGAGGGGAAGGGAAAGTCCACAGCCAGAATAAGCTACGGAGAGAGATGTCAAAAGACTTCAGCAACCGTAAACTGGGGCAAAGCTGAGCAGCCTTTGGGGGGGGGGACACTTTCTCACACAGTTCTTAACGGGGCTTGCACAGGGTCAGGGTCAGGCAGCTCTTGGGCAATGCTTCCTCTAAGCTGTGGAGTCTTGTGAGCAAAAATTCTACTTTTGAGCTACTGGCATTAAATTTGTGAGCGAGCACTTTGGCTGCTGCATGAATTAGTTTGCACTTTTTGTTGTTGTTCAGTCACACAGTCGAGTCTGACTCTTCGCAACCCCATGGACCACGTCACGCCAGGCCCTCCTGTCTTCCGTTGTGCTCCAGAGTTTGCTTAATTTCATGTTCGTTGCATCTATGACACTGTCTAACCATCTCATCCTTTTCCGTCCCCTTCTTCTTTGACCTTCAGTCTTTCCCAGCATCAGGGTCTTCTCCAGCGAGTGCTCCCTTCTCATTGGGTAGCCAAAGTATTTGAGCTTCAGTTTCATTATCTGGCCTTCCAGGGAACAGTCAGGGTTGATTTCTTTTAGGATTGACTGATTTGATCTCCTTGCAGTCCGAGGGACTCTCAAGAGTCTTCTCCAGCACCATAATTCAAAAGAATCTATTCTTCGGCGCTCGGCCTTCCTTATAGCCTTTTGTTACTGTCCATAAGGTTTTCTTGGCAAAGATACTGGAGCCATCCTTTCTGAGCTAAGACAAAAATGTGTGAGCTGGAGGCTAAAAAACTGTGAGCTAGCTCACACCAATTCAGCTTAGAGGGAACACTGCTCTTGGGTCACTCTCATGGGTATTCAAGTGCTTCTCTTCAACATGCCTGATGCGAGAGGGTCGGCCGCTTGGACCTTGGTCCTCCTGGCTATGCAAGCAGGAAAGTGTTTTTCAAAGCCGCAGGGGAAGGGGGGCTTGACTCTGGAAACAGAGAACCGGTGAGATTGAGATGCTGCTGTTCCTAGCCTGCATATTTGGGGGGGGGGGGCGGCTTGCAAGGGAGAAGACCACTTGGATAGGCAAAGCTGGGTTCCCCCTGAATGCCATCTTTGGGCTCTGGGCCAAATTTGGATGCCAGCCCTGATTTCCGTAAGCAACATACGTCCTATCCAGCATCTGATGAAAAAACCTTTAACCCTTGGATGCTTCTACCCCGAAAATCTGGCTGCTCCTGGACTCAAATCTGGCTGTTCTCCTGCCAGCTGCCTCAGCTGCCCTCTGCAATGGTCTCCACGGAAGGCATCACATTCGGCTGCACGGAGTGGAAATCCATCAGTCTCACGAGGTACCCGATGAAAGGAGCTTTGACTCTCAGAAGCTTATGCCCCGAAAACCTTGTGAGTCTCTCAGGTATTACTGGACTCGCATCTGGTGATGCTTTCTAATATCTGCCCAGCAGCGAGTTCAGCTCAGTGCACTCCTGCCCCCCTTCCCAGGGATCTCGCCCTTGACCAGGCATTGCCTCCGTTCGGGGGCATCGAAACCCCTCCCTGGCAATGGCCACCCGCTTCCCACTTAAGCTGCAGTAAGTCCATGTGCAGAAGGCCGCGACGACATATCGGCGTGGAAAAGATGTTCGGATTAGCCAAGGAAACCCACTTCAAATCTCAGATCACAAAACCGCCCTAAATCCTAATTGGAACTTTCATCTTGCGTCTTAAGGCCTCGCTGCCAGCTGATATGCCGATACCGATCAAGTGTTTAAGGTTGATAAATGCGGCTTACCCGGATCCTCCCCCTCCTCTGCCCCGGCACTGCTGGCCGAGGAGTGGCTCAATGGGATCCCGGCTCTGGAAGGTGATTATCTGCCTAAAGGAGGAAGGAGATGAGCCCCAAGGACGACCGCGTTTGTCATTTTGCACACTTAATCAGAACAAAGCCCCTAATGCTAAGAGCTTCTCTGCATTATCAAAAAATAAAACAAAAGCTGCTTTTAAGTAAATTACGCTGCCATTTTGTGGAGGAGGGAACGAGATGGGAGTGGGGGGGGGAGCTACAAAGATTTACTGCCAAATTACTTTCGGGTTGCTATTCTGCAAAAGGTAATTGCATTCTGAGAGTAGGAAAAAAGAGTTTAAAGTCACTGCCTCCTGGTTCACTGTTCCTTGTTTCCATAGTTCCATCTTTGGCCATTGCTCACGTTTTGAATGCAAACCTGTCTGGTGGGGGGAACCGTGTGTGTGTGTGTGTGTGTGTGTGTGTCAACCCACACTGGAGAGGAGCGGTTTCACAATCACTGATTTCCTTCTCCAACCACTTGTGTCAGGTAGGAGTTTCCGTGTCAGGGAGGAGATTTATGGATCCCTTTTCTGATGGTAATCCCTCCGATTTCTAATAAACAGCTGTGAAAGCCATACATTGTTCTTGTTCCCCCAGTTTGGAACCTTCAAAGTTCAGTTTTCATCATGCCCTATGGAACAATCCAGGAACGACTGACAACCAACACTGTCCGTTCCAAGTGTCTTCTTCTTGTTGTTCTACCTGCATCCCCCTGGTGGTTCTCCAGGGCATAGTTGGTGGTGTGCTTCACATGGACTTTGGCAGCTGTGGAAATGGCAATGACGATGAATGTAAATATAAACATGGTGGGCTGCAGGCCGATCGAAATCTCTGGACCTGTCCCGGGAGTAGCTTTGGAGGTCTCGATTCCATCCGTCATTTAGACATTCTGGGTCCTACATGAAGTTGTGAGCTGGAGGCTATTCACAAAGCCCTGTGGCACAGGAGTCGCAACGTTTGACTTGACTTCATCAAACCCTGACTTGGATGGGTCAAGCTAGCCTCATCTGGTCAAATCTTGGAAGCCGAGCAGGGTCGGCCCTGGTTAGTAGTTGGATGGGTGACCCCCCCCACAAAGTCAAAGGTTGCGACTTGCTACACAGAGGCAGGCGATGGCAAGCCACCCCTGAATGTCTCCTCTTGAAAACCGTATTGAAGAGCCATAAGTTGGATGTGACTTGATGGCGCTTAACACACACACACACAGAGACAGACAGACAGACACACACAAAACGGTCCATAGTGTAGCACCTCCTCCTGCGTGGCACCAGCAGGGATAGAAATTGGCAGCTAAAACTTGCAAGCCTCTCTGTAAGCTGGAAAGAGGCCTAATCCCTCTTGCGGAAGACACCAGCCTGTCAGAGAAACATCACTAATGCCCCTTAGCTACATTAAGAGAACACCAAGGGTACAGGCCGGTTATTTTATCTCTGCCCCTGCTCTGCAGCTCCAGTGATTCTAATGCAACATGACCAAGCCTGCTTTATTTCCCCACACAATAAATTTAATATAGGAAGCATTATTTTTATGGAGCATCTCAGGAGCTCATCCAATTCTATTTCCCTTTCCCCCTTCTATCACAAAAGGAAGAATTATTTATTTTCATAAGGCCTTGGTGCGATCCCAAAAAGGGGGGGGGGGGGAATGTTTAAACTTCAGAGAAGTCGTCGATTTTTTTCATCAGAGCAAACAGCCCCCTCCCCCTCCGTGGATCTGTTAATTTAGCTGCATTTTATAACATTTCTGTAGCCTCTCAATAGGAAGGTTCGTTGAAACGAGTTGGAATGACCGTGAAAATGAGACCGAGTTCTGTGACACTGCCCCGGTACAAAAGCTGGTATATCAATGCTACGGACAGTTTGGAGATTAATGGCAGGAGAATTTATGAAACCAGCAAACACAAGCTGTGCCTGCCAAGGTAACATGAATCTATGCTTGGAGGAAGGACCACTTCGGTGCATATGAGCTGGGGTTGCCAACCTCCAGGTGGGGCCCGGAGACCCCCCAGAATTACAACAGATCTCCAGACTACAGTCCCCCTGGAGAAAATGGCTGCTTTGGAAGGTGGGCTCTCTGGCTTTGTACCCTACTGAGGTCCCTCCCCTCCCCAAACACCCCTCTTCCCAGGCTCCACCCCCCAAATCTCCAGGGTCTCAGCCCAGAACTGGCAACCCTAGTATGAAGAAGAAGAGTAGGATTTTATACCCCACTTTACCTTAAGGAATCTCAGAGCGGCTTACAATTGCCTTCCCTTCCTCTCAGTCTCATGTCTCTTATGATTGAAGAAGAAGAAGAAGAGTTGGTTTTTATACCTTATTTTCTCTACCTTAAGGAGCCTCAAGGTAGAGACAAGCAGGTATAAAAACCAACTCTTCTTCTTCTGTCATAAGAGACATGAGACTGAGAGGAAGGGAAGGCAATTGTAAGCCGCTCTGAGATTCCTTAAGGAGCCTCAAAGGAGGTGTTCACTCATCTCTACTGCCATAACCACTCACCCATCAAACAAGAAGCAATGGCAGCAGCTACCACCACCACTGCACAGAGAAAAGACCAGGAAATCAAGGGGCAGGGGTTGCTCCTAGTTGCCTTCATGGTTTACTTATCTAAACAAGACTGGGGGGGGGGGCAGTCACGGCACTACCACACAGTACATGAGTGCAGGTAGCAGCCACCGCTGCTATTGTGTCATGTCATGCGAAGACTGGGCAAAAGATCCTCATGAGGCTCATAGGCCTGGGAAGCCATCCAACAATCCTAACCCCTGATGCAAACCCTAGCTCGTTCTAGAACTAAAGCCTTTCTGTTTAAGCAAGTACTTCTTACTTACCTTAAGAAACTCTGGAGTATTGTATTTCTGCTGCTGCATTTATTGGATTGTAGGATAAATGGTTTGTGTTCAATATACATTTACCTATACACCAGTTTTATGATTTAATTGTACTTACCTTGGAGAACTTAATAATACTTTTTATAAATAAATAAATACATTCCATCTGGAGAGAAAAAATTAAGGAGCCTCAAAGCGGCTTACAATCCCCTTCCTCTCCCCACCACAGGCACCCTGTGAGGCAGCTGGGGCCGAGAGAGTTCTGAGAGAACCGTGAGTGGCCCAGGGTCACTTAGCAGGCCTGGTCACACCTGGTTCTTCCGACTGGAGTCTCCCGCCCTTAACCACCACACCACGCTGGCTCTCAGTGCTTTGCCTTCCCCATGCCTGCTACTTGTCTCCTGCAAATGCCCTTCCACTGAATTCTCTCTCCCCCCCCCCCGACAACTGGCTTCCTTGGCTGAGGAAGACTGGGAATTTGCAGGGGAGGATCAGCATTAGCCCGTGGGGGGGGGGGAGCACCCTCAGACCGGGCGGGGAATCAGACCGGACAGGAAGAGTTTGATCCTCAGCACATTAAAAACGTGGCTGAGTGGATTTCGCAGGGACAATCTGTGCAAAGGGGAGGAAGGTTACACGTGACCATCCAGCATATGAAGGCCAAAACCCCCCCAACAAAAAGACATCTGGGGTGACTGCAGGTGAGAATCGACTGGGGGGGGAGCTTGAGGACACCAATTCTCCCCTGCAACCCCCCCCCCCCAAAACCATTTAGTGTTACAAGGGAAACACAGGATTGGACAGCCCCAAAGGATTATTTCAGCAGTAGTTACTATGCCTGTAAACATCTTCCATGCAAAATATCAATAAAAGTCTGCAAAATATGTCACCAGGGGAATTCTGAATGGCACCCAGAACTTCATGCGCCCATCATATCGCTTACCAATATCACGCAACAAGCCGTCTTGATATCAGCTTGCCCTTTGGGCTACTTGGAATAATTTCATTGCCTCTCACAGCTTTAAAAAAATGCATCGTAAGCAGGCCAGAAGCCTGCCTGTGTTTAACTGCACAGCCTCTTGCAACTTTACGACTAGCTAAGATAAGGCCTGGGTCTCCCAGGTCCTGCTGTGTCACCCAACTGTTTTTGCCTAACATTTTTGGAAACCCTGAAAATGCGGCTCATCCCCCTCGCTTGCAGCCAGCCAGGAGGGCAAACGGAAAGACGGAGCTCTTCAAGCCTGGCCCTAAATCTGCTAAGTGAAAGATGATTTACAGTTAAGCTAACAAAAATGTGACCAACCAAGAGTCTGGACAGCCTCAATCTGATTTCAGTAATCTTAAATCACCAGACAAAATTTTCATCTCACGAACCTTGGATCCATTTGACGAAAAATTCAGAGTCAATTGTGAGACATTCATTAAATTATAAAGGTTTATGGAGCTTTTCTGCACAGGGAGATTGTCAGCGTCAGCCTGGGAACCGAGAACGGGAGAGGCCCAAATGAGCCCTTTCTTCGGTTTTTTTGGAGCAAGATAAGAATTATTCTTTCTTTTTTTCCACATACACTTCTCTCCCTGAAATGGTATAAATTAGTCAAAGCTTTATGAGGATTGAAAAGTCAAGCTCAGATATTTTAATTAGGAATATTAAGAGGACAATGTCTCAGAGTTCAACCCCACGTCTTGACCGTGAGAGATGGAAGCACTTAATAAAGAGCAGACAACCCCCCCCCATCTACCCCCGGCAAATGTGATTAATTGGCAGCCTGTGCATGCACAGGCCTTCCTAGAAGATTTGGTTTCGCAAACCAGTTGAAGGGGCTTATATGGGCAGCATAGAAATGGAAGAGTTTAACCAGCAGCTTGTTATAGGCAGGAAACAGCAGGCATGTCAATGAACATCAATATCGTTTTCCGAGCAACAAACCCCAGCTCGCCAACAACCCAAGCCCGGCTCTCTGGCAAGCGTGCCCAGACGATCTGGCTGTCCACACTTTGCATTTTTAGGCACTGTTTATTTAAAGCAAAGTGTCGCTACGGACCTAAAACTAGAATGTGTGACGAGGCCCTTAAGATTAATTCCAGACTTAATATGTCTTTATGTTTGACCAGGTGTCGTTGCAGCAAAAACCTAAAATCTTTTTACTGGCTCCTGGCATTTTTTTAAATCCTGCCCTTCCTCCAAAGCAGGCGGGGTGATGCACGTGGTCTTACTCCTTCCTTTTATCCTCTTAGCAGCCCCGTGATGCAGAGCAGCTGTAGCCGAGTGACAGAGCACCTGCTTGGCATGCAAAAGGTCCCAGGCATCTCCGGAAAAAGGATCGGGCAGCAGGTGAAGATCTCAACCTGAGACCTTGGAGAGCAGCTGCCAGCCAGAGCAGACAATACTGACCTCAGGAACATAGGAAGAGCCCTGCTGGATCAAATCAATGGATCATCTAGACTATTACCCTGTTTCATACAGTGGCCAGCCAGTTGTCCTGTAGGGCCAACAAAGACAGCACAGGGCTCCTCCCGATGCTGGTATCGAGATTGAGGCCAGGTGGAAGAAGGGTCTGACCAAGTATAAGGCAGCTTCACGTGTTCCTATATTAGGCTGAGAGACAGATCAGGATGGGGAGCCATGTCCGTCTGTCTGTAGAGGCAGAAAAGAGCAAGAGTCCAGTAGCACCTTAAAGACTAACAAAAATTTGTGCTAAGTCCTTCTTAAAGATGCCACTGGACTCAAACTTAGTTCTCACCTCTGTTTGTTAACTCTTTTATTATTACATAATGTAATGGATAGTAGAATGTAATGTAATTTGGAATGGTGGGCTGGAATGTATTTCTCGGGTCTGGGGACAGAGGAGACGTAACACTGCACAACCAGTCACCCCACCTTAAGGAAAAGGATGCTTCCATGCTTTGGAAGAGATGGACAGAGCGTAACAACAGGGTCCACGTTCATGACTCTCAGCATTCCACAATGAAGGAGACATCTGCCCATCAATCTCCAGATGTGACACATTCATTTCCTTCACTATGTTTTCCACCGGAATTAAACTGAGACAAATGGTAACCATATAAACGGGCTGGGCTGGGCCAGGAGGCAGAAGACAGGTCCGGTTCGGGGGTTGTAGCCAGAAGAGACAGAACAGGAGTCATCGGAGTGCCAGCTCTTACTCTCTAGAAATGGAGTAATAAAACGAGATCGGATATCCCTATAGAGGGGGCAATGAAGTATGGTGTGTGTAGTGGATTCTATATCTTTTAGAGAGGGGTTGCTAAGTCCTTGCGGAGCTGCTTCCTCAGCCGAGGGCCCCCCCCCCATGGTGGTGAATCAGGCGGGCTTTCTGTTTGCACCTGTGCCTCATCAGTTGCTGCAGGACCAGGTGCGAAGGTTACTGACTCGGGTGCTAGCGGTGGCAAGCTGTCAACTCCCAAGGAGTCAGAGGGGCCGGCTTCCAGCGCTGGTGCACTGACAACTCACGTAGGGGCCTGGCGTAATCGTCCTCGCCCATGAACTCCCAAGGAGTCAGAGGGGTCGGCTTCTAGCGCTGGTGCACTGACAACTCAGGTAGGGGCCTGGCGTCATCGTCCTCGCCCATGACACCTATATCTATGGACTGGTAATTTCCATTTCATTGTATCTGAAGAAGTGTGCGTGCCGACGAAAGCTTATATCTTTTTATCTTTTATTATCTATATGCCAAATTTGCTGCTATTCACATGTCTTACCAACTGCTTTAATCTAATCTTAGCTATATTTATTGCTCAGTTATTATGCATCTTGACTCTGATTAACCCTTTTTGGCAACTAACACCTCCCCCCCCCATTTACCTATACATAAAGCTTAAGGAAGTCTTGCTTCAATGTATCTGAAGAAGTGTGCGCACACACACAAGCTTATACCTTGAATAAAACTTTGCTGGTCTTAAAGGTGCCCCACCGGACTTGAACTGTTGCTTCAGACCAACATGGCTGCCCACCTGAATCTATGCCTATCTACTGTAAAGCACCCCGGAGATGAGTAAATAATCGACTGCCGCCAGTGTCAGTATGGGAGCACACAGCATGATGACTTCAGTACTGCAGTGCAAATGATTCTACACAACACAGATGCCATGTTAGGTAGGCAAATTATAGCTGGTTCCAAATTTTCTCAATGGTATAGGGCTGCCAGCCTCCAGGTGGGGCCCGGAGATTTCCCGCTTTTGCAGCTGATCTCCAGCTGACAGAGATCAGCTCCCCTGGAGAAAATGGCTGCTTGGGAAGGTGGACTCTGTGGCATTGAACCATGCTGAGGCCCCTCCCCTCCCCAAACCCCACCCTCTCCTGGATCCACCCCCAAAGTCTCCAGGTATTTGGTAAGGTTGCTGACTCCAGATTGGAAAATTCCTGGAGGTTTGGGGGCAGAGCCCAGGGAGGGCAGAGTTATTATGTTTGATAAGCTATGTTTGCCACAAGGGGTGAGAAATTTTAATAATTATAACATAAATAAAGATGAATGAAACTCTACTGGGGGGCGGAGCCTGGCGTCTAGTAATGGTGGACGCATAGTGGATCGTCTCTCCCTTCCCGCCCGTTTAATCTTCATCTAAACCTCACCATTCGGCTCACCTGACTCCAAAATTCCTCATGGGAAAGTCCGGACTACCCAGAGCAGCCAAAAAAACGGCTCCCTCTCAACAACTTACCAACTTTTTAAAGAAAGATTTGATGACGACGCCTGCAAACGTAATGCCTGAACGGGGCTCCAAAATGGCGGATGGCCGCGCTTTAGACGATATCAAAGACGACGGCACGGTACTGTCAAGATTTGAATTCTTAACAACTATAAAACGTTTGGAACAAACTATTGCAGAACAGGTACACTCGGCCATCAAACCCCTTAAAGACGAATTACAAACGATTACCTCAACCCTCGCTGAAGTTTCCCAGGCCGCTGAGTCGGCTTTGGACACAGCGATTGCGGCACAGGAGGACATTAGAGCCTTACAAAAATCGGAGGATTGGGCAACTGCCAAAATTATGTTTCTAGAAAATAAACTCCGGGAGCCAAATCTAAAATTTCGAAATCTGCCGGAAGAGGCAGAAAATGGTGCCGAACTAAAAGTTTTTATTGCCTCCTGGCTTGCAGAAACGCTACAACTAGACGACGGGGTGGCTCCGCTGGTCAATCAAGCCTACCGTGTGGGTCCCCCTAATAGGAAAAATGCCAAATATCCCAGAGACGTAATCGCTTCGTTCCCGGACGCCAGAACGAGGGAGAAGATTCTTCGGACAGCCAGAGAAAACAACGGTCTCACATTTCAAAACATCACTGTTGCGGTCCTCCTCGACCTCTCCCCGGAAACCTTGCAACATCGGCGCCAAATGAGGCCAATTAGTCAAACACTGATTGACAATAAAATCCGTTTTCGATGGCTCTCAGCACTGGAAATGCAAGTGATCCACGAGGGAAGACGACTCTCCGCCTCTGATTTAGACACCGGAGCAAAGCTTCTGCAAGACCTGGGACTGGACTCAAGCTCCAAACCCACTCACAAGCCGCCCTTCCAGGATGAGCGTTTTCCAAAAAGCGACAACAAGCCCAACTCACAATGGTTTAGAAATCAGCGTTGATCTCTCATACTGCAAGCAATGGTACGTGCGTTTTCCCGGAGGAGACAGTCAAACAAGGTCCAATGGTCCTGCGACCACCACTGACTCCCTTTAAAACATGTAATGTATTAACATATCTCAATTTTTATACCTGATGCAGCACCTCTTTTCACCATGGAGCTCCCTAAAAGCCGCAGCAATCTAGACTCAAGTGCTCTGAATAACACTTTTTGCACGAGCAGAACTGCAGCACGCTTCTTCTGGCACATCTTAGTTCCTACATGCTGCTGGTAACTCTTATTTTAAAAGTCAAATATTCAATTCATTTTATTCTGTACCAGGTGATGTTAAGCCATTTTGCTTTAAACTTTTATGCTTTGGATTTGCAATGGTGAAGCTAACCTGTTTAAGTTATATACCTTATTATATTTTAATAAGATTTTATGCCTTAAAAGCCAAACAACTAATTCTCTCATGTACCAGGTGAAGTTAACCTATTTAGTTTTAATATTTTAAGCTCGGAATTTGAACTGGTACAGTCATCACATCTAAGCTGCTCCCTTCACTATATTTTAATAAGATCCTAACTTGCTGTAAACCCAGTGTAATTGTATCTGAATGTTTCGCTTTCAATTTTTACGTTCCAGACTCATAATGGTGAAGCTAACCATCTAAGTTGTTTGTCTTAATATATTCTAAAAAGATTCTATATTTTATAAGCCAAACATTTAATCTTCTTTTGTACTAGGTGAGGTTAACCTATCTAATCTTAATTTCTTATGTATTAGGTTTGCAATGATGAAGTTAACATACTTGAGACGTATGTTTTACTATTTGTAATGGTGGACCTAATTGTTTTTATTTTAAGTTAATTATTGTGAAAAGATCTTATATTTCTAAAGCCAAGCATTTAACTTTCTTTTGCTTTGGGTGAAGTTAACCTATTTAGCTTTAAATTTCTAAGCCTTGGGATTTAAATGGTACTGTCACCATATCCAAGCTGCTCATCCTTTTATATTTTAATAAGAGCCTAACTTGTTGTAAATCCAGGATAATTACATTTGAATGCTTGCTTGTAATGGTGGACCTCATTATTTAACTTATTTTGTCTTAAATCCTTATGCTCTAGATTAGTAACGGTGAAGCTAACCTGCCTACATTGTTTGCCTTAATATATTATAAAAAGATTTTATATTTTAAAAGTTAAACATTTAACCCCTTTTTTTTGCACCAGGTGAAGTCAACCTATTTAATCCTAATTTTCTTATGCTTTAGGTTTGTAATGGCGATGTCAACATATTTAAGTTATATGTTTTCATCGTTTGTAATGAATGACCTAATTAGTTTTATTTTACATTAATTATTGTGATGCACAGCAAGCTCCACTCCACTTTACCCTTATTTAACTCAATCCAGTGAAACTTACCTGTATATGCACTGGTTACTATATAAGAGGACCTTGAACCTTTATCTTTCAGCCGATTTACAATTTCAATGTAAAACTCGAAACGAGGTTGTGTGGATCTTTATTTTGTTTATACTACAAGGGCGGGGGTGGGGGTCTCGTTCTTCTATCTCCCCCCCCCCACAGTATATTATATAAAACCCTTTTTTACTAACCTATATAGGCTTCATTAGTAAGCCTAAGTGCTTGGGTCTCAATATTTTTATTATTGAGACCAGCCAGGTTGTAATTATTCCTTGTATAACAGGGCGGCACTGTTTGCCACAGTTGTTTGTTTGTTTAAGTTATCTTAGGAAAAGAATGTATAGTCTTAAGAGTCTATCTGACCCCATTGTAAAACGCAGTCCCTACAGTTTTAAAAGCTGGTACAATTTTATTATTTTATGGTGGAAGTTCATGCTTATACTCGCCTCTATCCTTAACACGAATGGCGGGGAAACTTAAGGTATACTCCTTAAATTGCAATGGCCTTAATGATAAAATAAAGGCCAAGCGAATTTCAGCTGCATTAGTTAAATTAAGACCGGACATCTTGTTCCTCCAAGAGACCCACATTAAATGTAAACATCAACCTATTTTTAAACATAAATGGTTTTCCACCCAATTCCAAGCTCAGGGCTCCTCCTCTTCGCGGGGAGTGGCTATTTTATTTTCTAAGCACGTAAATTTCTATTGTCAGGACCAATTAACAGACCCGAAAGGTCGCTATATTTTTCTAAAAGGCCTTGTAAATAACGAACTTATGACCTTAGGCTCTATTTACGCCCCAAACAGTGGACAAGAGACATTTTTACAATCTACCCTAGAACTTTTGGACTCCTTCCAAAGCGATAAAACCATTATTGGAGGAGATTTTAACACTGTAGTAGACCAGTTTTGGGACAAGTCATACAACCCTTTAACTAAATTTCGGAACAATTCACCCCATAAATCCTTCTTCAATAAACTACTCTCACAATACCACCTCAGTGATATTTGGCGTATTCAGCACCCTGGAATGAAAGACTATTCCTTCTATTCACCTATCTATGACTCTTATTCCAGAATAGACTATATATTAGTTTCTCCTAATCTTAACAACAACATTGAGTCCTCCGACATTGGTCTCAGAACATTATCTGACCATGCCTGGATTGAATGTACTTTGAATTTAGTGCAAGAATGTAATGCTCCCAGATGTTGGACTTTTAACAATAATCTTTTATTAAATCAGTTAGCATGTACAGACATAGAAAACTTAATCTCAGAATATTTCCAACAAAATTCTGCTTGCGGAGTCTCTCCTCCGATTGTCTGGGATGCTTTGAAGGCAGTGTTAAGAGGAAAAATAATCTCTCTGTCATCAGCCTACAACAAAGAAAGAAACAGATTAGAACAAGAGCTATTGGCTACAATTAAACAACTAGAAATAGAACATAAACAGAAAGGCTCTAAAAAAATCTATAAACAATTGATCACTGAGAGGAAAAAATTGGAAGCCTTAGAAGTCACGAAAATTCAGAAACAACTACTATTATTAAAACAACAATATTGGTTCCGGCATCCAAAATCAATTAAACTATTATCCTGGAAGCTTAAAAAGAAACGGAACATGAACAATATTAATGTCTTAAAGGATAGCAGAGGTAATCTTATACATCAATCCAAAACAATATTAGCAATCTTTAAAGAATATTATCAAAACTTATATTCCTCTGATAATCCCCCATTGCCGGCCATCCGTCAATTTTTAGAAACGCAAGGCTATCTAAAGCGTCTTACGGAGCCGCATGTTGTAATGTTAGATGCAGCAATAACTACCCAGGAACTTCATAAAGCCATCGATCAATTAAAATCAGGCAAGGCCCCAGGGAGAGATGGCTTCACATCTGAGTTTTTTAAAAGGTTTAAGAGTCACCTCACAATCCCTTTATTAGAAATTTGCAATAACCTTCTGCATAAGGGAGAAATTCCTGAAACTTGGACGCAAGCCAAAATCATCGTAATCCCGAAGAAAGGCAATGACACCCTGACACCGCAATCATTCAGGCCAATATCGCTTTTGAATTGCGATTATAAAATATTTGCAACCATCATGACCAACAGACTGAACTTGATTATCGGCAAGTATATTAACATTAACCAAACGGGATTTATTCCGGCTCGGGACATTTCCGACAATCTTAGAAAATCTTTAGATATTATTTGGTATAGCCAGAGACACTTGAAGGACACTTGTTTGATGTCCTTGGACATCGAAAAAGCGTTCGATAAAGTCGAATTTTTATTTCTGAAAGAAGTAATCCGACATATGGGTTTTGGGCCGAATTTTTGTAATGTGATCAGTACTTTGTATTCCTTTCCCAAGGCACAGGTATACATTAATGGATTGCTGTCAGAAGATTTCATACTATCCAGGGGGACCCGACAGGGTTGCCCCCTATCTCCTCTCCTTTTCGCCCTCTCAATAGAACCGCTGGCAAACCAACTTAGACTAAGTGACGATTTTGCAGGAATAACCATTAATCATAATATTTACAAAATTAGTCTTTTTGCGGACGACTTAGTGATTTATATCCACCACCCCCAAAAGTCTATTGCATCTATTGAATCCATTTTACGATATTTCGCAACAATTTCAGGGCTCCACATAAATAATTCTAAAACTATTTTATATTCAATTAATTTGACTCCGGAATCTATCAGCTATATACGCTCGCATTACCATTATCAATGGGTCCACAATCACTGGTCTTACCTAGGGATCAAAATCCCCAAGGATCTTACTAAGCTGTTCGAAATCAACTATATAGATACCATTACGAAAATTAAAACACAGCTCGAAATTTGGCATAAACAGAACCTCTCTTGGTTTGAAAGAATTCAAGTTCTTAAAACCTTTGTATTCCCGAAGCTATTGTATCTTTTTCGTACTCTTCCCCTACCGATTCCTTTATCATATTTCTCAAAGTGGCAATCATACTGGACCAAGTTCATTTGGGGCTACCGTAATTCTAGAATTAAAACGCATACCTTAAGCAGACCGACCCGGATTGGGGGACTGGCTCTCCCAGACATTAAATCGTACTATGAATCCTCACTTTTAACAACGCTGGTTCGGATATTAAAATCTTCACCTCAACCTGAATGGGTCAAAATAGAAGAAACATCATTAAATAACGAACATTTTGACATCGTTCTTTGGAACACAAAACTACACAATCAACCGGGTATCGCCCAACATCCATTTCTTAAATCACTATTTAATGTATGGAAACGGAAACGTAAATCTTTAGTTTCGGAGGTATCTTTGACGTCTACATATTTTGGTCAAGAATGGTTCATTCCAGCCAAGGACCCTGCTACCTTTTTGAGTTGGAAAAGGGCTAATTTAACTACCCTATACGACTTAACCCTAAAACAACAATTATTGGAAAAACCAAAATTGGACAAAAAGGCTAAATGTAACTTGCCTTGGCTGGAATATACACAATTGTGCCACCTATTTTCCCAACCGCAGATTCGAGATTCTTGCACAAAGCCGCTTTCAAATTTTGAAAGATTGATTGTTCAGCCGCACTCCAGAAATACGGGTCTGATTTCCAAAATTTATAATATACTAATTGACCCGCAACCTCATAAACTGCCCACCTATTCAGTTGCTTGGGCAAAAGATCTCCAAATGAGTCTAGACGACAAGTTTTGGGATGAAGTATGGACCTCCTATGCTTCAACCTCCAAGTCAATCAATATCAGACAACAGAATTTTAAAATTATATCGCGTTGGTATTTGACTCCACTTAAACTTAACAAAATGAACAAATCAATCCCACCTTTGTGCTGGAAGAACTGTGGTCATCTGGGGACTTATTTCCACTGTTGGTGGGACTGTCCGTTAATAACAGCGTTTTGGAAAGATATAATTCAGGAAATACTCCAGTTAACTGGAATAGAGATACCATGGTCACCGGCAGTCATTTTACTAAATAATTGGTCAGATGTCCCACTAACATCTTACAATAAAGAACTACTTACCTTGTTGATTTCCGCCGCAAAAACAACCATAGCTTCGATTTGGAATAGAAACGTGAAACCCGAGATACGACACTGGTATTCCAATATCTGGAACCATTTAATAATGGATAAAATCTCCAGCTCATTGGCTTACACGACATCTTCCAAATACTCAGATGCCTTCTATGGACGCTGGTATCCTATTCTGGGGAAACTGGAGTTCATCTTGGAAAATGTTAGTAGTTCCCAAAAATCGCAATATTATTC
>NW_015169227.1:332120-386451 GCF_001447785.1 Gekko japonicus | reverse complement strand
AATTACTATTGTGATATTTCATTAATTTGTTACAAAAATCATATTCCAGTATGTCTGCATCTTAATAAACTCAGCTGTCATTACAAAATTAACATTTTATATTAACTCTTGTAAAACTTAAATTTTCCAGGAGAACAAATATTATGTTAGCATCTTGAAACAGTTCTCTCTAAAATTAAATATGGTGAAACTTGAAAATCACTGAAGAAAATCTTCCCCAATGAAAAATTCAAATGACTCCCATTTTATCATATAACTTTCATACCAGTTACATTGTAAAGGAAATAAAAGATGCTGGAGTTCTGAGATTTCTTCCCCTTCTGCTATAGATTTCCACTTTCTATTTGAATATATTGGCAATAGAGCAATCCAGTTATACAAGCTGTATAATTCCTCCATGAAATCTGCTATTAACAACTAAGGCCCTTATATGTGACAATTCCACGTTTTCCCCATATACTTTCCTCTGTTGAGCTCACATCTTCATCTCTGATTATTGGGGACACCAATAGGACATATAACTGATACCATGTTATTCATATTGAATTGGTAATATATTTATCTTCATCTCATTTTAAGCATAAAGCGACCCTAAATTCTACCAGCAGTAAGGATTTCTATTTTTGTGCAAACTGATGTAGTGACAATGCTCATTAGGCACATAGCAGTGGTATATAAAACAAAGTTTAATACTGTGTCTTCTTTTTGTATTTTATTTGTATGCTGGAACACAGTTCTCAAAGCACTTCATATTATTCACAAATGCATTGGTCCACCTAGCCCAGCAATTTCTATTCTGATTAGAAGTTTTCCAGGGCGTCCAGGAAAGGGTTATTCCCAGCCCTGCAACTTTCCACTGGAGATGCCAAAGACTGAAACAGAGGCCATCAGCACGCAAGACAAGAGTTCTATCTAAAGCTATTTTTCTTTCTACTTGACAGTTACATACTGGAGTGAGTTTCTTTCCTTCCTCCGTATCCTTGCTATTATAAAATCTGACATATGTATCTAAGAAAATGGAAAGCACCTATTTGCCCTGTATCTAACGCATGAAACGAACAGAAGTTTCAAGTTCCTCTTTTTGAGTAAAGAGACTGGTGATAAATCAGACAAAGAATGCAATTCTAAATTAATCTGGATCCTTGTTTTCCCTGGATTGCATACATTACCATATTGCTCAACTGAATGGCCTCAAAACTGACCATAATTTCTCTTCCTATTTTCTTTTTTTAGGGCACTTCTCAATAAATTCCACAAGGAGTATCAGTTAAAACCAATTCATTTGAATAAGACCTTATTGATAATACTAACCTGACAACAGGGAGAGGCGGCTAATATATCATAAGTGTACATGGTGCCTAGTTGATGCCAGCTTCCATCCCACCGAGACTTGCACTTTATGCAGATAATTTTGTGAACCCCTTCTAAACAGTCTACACAAACTGCGTAGAGATGCATAAGCCTTCCTATAGAGAGAAAAACAAACATTATTAAAAGAAGTGGAAATTACCTACAATTATATTATGCAGTAAGTGGCTGCACATTATAACACCACTAGAAATGCTGTAACTGACATCTTTAGTTAGAACATTGAAGAAATACAGCATCCATTCTGGAAAACACAGATGCATTCTCAATAATGTGCCACCACTATGCAAACAAACAAAAATAACACTTAGCATTTGTATGGTAGTCATTAGCTTGATGTGCCACCACTATGCAAACAAACCAAAAAAATAATAATACTTAGCATTTGTATGGTAGTCATTAGCTCAGATGATTTTTCAAAGATTTATGAAAGTAAATCAGTGGCCAGCGTGGTATAGTGGTTAGAAGGTCTGACTAGGATCCAGGACATCGTTCAAATCCCCAGCCTGCCATGGATCTTTCTGGATAAGCTTGGGCAAGTCACAGACTCAGCCTAATCTACTGCACAGGATTGTTATGAGGATACCATGGAGAAGGGGAAACTATGTATGCCATCTCTGAACTGCATGGACGAACAGCAGGATGAAATGCATTAGACAGCTACTAGTTAACACAGCTAAAAATGAAGCTTCTGTATTCAGACCCAGCACACCTCTGAGTGACAGAAACTGCAGACAAACAACAGGAGATCACCACCTCAAAAAAGTCCTGCTTGTTAACTTTCCAGTGTTATTTCATTGCGCTTGCCAGGCCATCTCATTGGCCATACTGTAGAGAGAATGCTCTAATCCAGATAGTCCTTTTGGCAGATCCAACATATTCCATCAACAGATATTATTTGCAAAGATGGACAAGAATTACAAAGGGGCTTGCTGGAAAGGTAAAAAAGAAGTTGGCACCTTTTATTTTATGTGGTGGACTTGCATCAAGACACAAAGATACCGGGAAAATATACATGAAGAAATTCAAAATATTTTAAAAACCAAATTTCCAATGAAACCAGAGACTATGTTACTGAGTATCCTACCAGATAATATAGACAGAACCTCAGAAGACATACTAAGATATATGTTGACAGCTGCCAGAGTAATATTTGCAATGAAATGGAAGACAGAAGACAGTACTACAATAGAGATCTGGAAAGAAAAACTAGCAGAGTATGCAACAATGGCAAAACTAACCAATTATATAAACAAAAGACCACTGGAAGAATTTCAGCAGAAATGGCAATCTTATTACTCATACTATGGGAATAATTAACTTTGTTTTTTAGTTCTGGAATTATCTGAATATCATATTAAAGGTGATAAAGATATTGATTATCGTTTCAATGTTTTATTCTGTATTCCACTAGTATTTAAATAATTAGTAAGAATAAAATAATTAGTAAAAATAAAATTAAGATTTAAACAAATAAGACATTAAGGTTTTTACAATGATTTAATTTTAGCACAGAAGTCCATTCAACTGTTAAAGATGTAATCTCTTTTACTGTTAATAGATTACCGCTAACTTTAGGAAAGTTCTTCTTCATTTCTTTAAAGAGAGAATTTATCCCAAAATTCCGTAATATTGATGTTTTATTGTCTGCTTCTAATATTTGAAATATGTAATACACTTGGTAATACATCTGATTTTACTTGTTGTACGTAACAACTCATAATATTTGACAATCCTGATGAAACTATATTTTCCCCCACCCCTTCTTCCCTTCTGTATCCCACCTTTTTTTTTAGAAAATAAAAAAATTAATAACCCCCCGAGATATTATTTGTCAGAGAGTACCTAGGTGCCTGAGTCATCAAGCTGATACTATTTTAAAATGATGCAAGACAACTAGAAAATATTCACAGGCTGTAATTGGTTTAAATCATCACCTAGGCTAGTGTGGTATAGAGATCAGAGTGACAGAATGAAATTTGAAGATTTGGGTTCAAAGCTCACTCTTCCTTAGCCAAACCGACTTCAGAGGGCTGTTGTGAGGCTAAAACGGGGAAAGGAGAACCATATATGCATATATAGAGGAAGGATGGAACAAAAATGTACTAGATTCCAAAGGCAAGTTATTAAGATACTCAATTGATGCCACTCTGAAATGTACATGGTGGCAAGATTTGGGGGGCAGTTAGTAAACATTATTCTAGAGAGTAGAGTACAAGTCTTTAGTCATTCTTTATAAACCCAATACCACAGTGAAAAAATCTCACCTATCTTATTTTGCTATCACAATCTAAATTATATTCTGACAGATAAAATCTAGCCTTTTAAAGTTTGTGCACTGTGTGATACCACCACCTCTCCAAAGAGGCAAGTGTTAAGGTTAAATGCAAGGAGTATATCGGAGTCTAAAGTTATGCATAAATCTTTCAGACTATGGGATACATTCATCAATAAGATGCTCACACATGTATTTCAATGGTTTTAGACTGGAGTAACTCTGCACAGGACCCACTGTTAAAATAGTGGGTTGTTAACAAACAATGAGAAATATTTTGAAGTATTTCTTCAGGCCAAAGGTTTGGGTTCCCAGTTTGCCTGCTAAACTACTCCAAGTTCCCGTGCCCATTTTGGCTCCAATTCTCACTGGCAGTTCCTTACTTTACAACTACAACCTCATTTTCTTGTTCTAGGTTTGCCAATCTCCAGGTAGGTACCTGGAGATTTCCCAGAATTACAAATTATCTACAGATGACAAAGATCAATTCCCTGGAGAAAATGGCTGCTTTGGAGAGTGAGCTCTATAGCATTATAACCCACTGAACTTCTTCTCCTCCCCAAACCTTGCCCTCCCCAGATTTCACCTACAAAATCTCCAGGAATTTCCCAAGCCAGAGTTGGCAACCATACCTTGTTCTCTGCAAAACGAACTAAAGGGAAAGGTTCAATTCTAAGAACAGTGCTATCAGGATTTAAATTGAAAATATGCTATGTCAACCTTTGGAAAATCAGTTGTGATTATTTAAAACACAACTACAGTTAGCTACAATGAACACTGTGGGGGCAAATTTTAAACTCTGTTTAAGGCACTGTAACTCTTGTAACAACTTTGCTGAAATGCCAGACACAAAGGGTGAGCCAACGTCTTAATGACAGAACATGTATGTAATTTTTTGCTAAGCAATTACTACTACAGATATCCCATCCATTTTTGTAGTGCTAAAATAGAAAGTTAATTTGAATGCATCAAATAAAGTTTGATCCATAAAGTCATACAAGTTTGTGATGAACCAAAGTAAAAACCATGCAAGACATTAGGGCGAAAGCACATTCAGAATGTACAAATACCAGGACACACAAAAACCACAAAGACTCTTGCCTTAATTCCATGTCAGGAAGGGAGCGAGGATCCCTCATTGCAAGTGATGAATGCGTGCACACTGTTGAAGCAGATGCTGGCCATATAACCACAGAGCAGATGGAGAACTTTTCTGCCTGTTCTAGCCCCATACTGCTTTGGATTATTCCAATCTCCACATGCATTTTTGTGCTTCTAGTTTTCACTTGGGCTTCTAGTTTTGTGCTTCTAGTTTTCACTAATTTCCCGCTTCGGTGGGAGGGCGGGGTAGAAATTTAATAAATAAATAAAAGTTCCCTCCATGGGGTTTTTTTCCTTTGGTTTGAGACCACTTTTACCCCAATCTTTTTCTGGAAGCCAATTTTGAGTCATTTCGCCCATAATGTTTCTGCTGGCTTTCTTTACCCACCCACTACTCAATGATTGGACTGTCATTGTCAAACCACTCCCTCTCCCCCTCTGCCCTGAAGACAACTGGTTACATTTTTGTTTTTAAATGGCACTAAAATATCAATATACCGCTGTACTGATATATCTAGCAGGTTTTCTGAATTCCCAGCTGGGACTTCAGAGAATCTGCCTGACCTATCATTACAGCAGTATATCAATATTTTAGTGCCTTTTTAAAAAATGCAGCCATGATATCAATATATCAATATGAGTGTGTTAAGGGCCATCAAGTCACACCCAATTTATGGCAACCTTATGTCTTACAAAACATCCTATTGTTAAGAGACCTGCTCAAGTCTTGCAAACTGAAGGCTGTGGCTTCAATATAAGCATGTGCAAAAAATCAAAAGAAGGGGGTGCTGTGATCTGGCCCAAAGGTTTTTAAATCATTTTCTAACATTTTTAGCAGGAAGGAAACTTGGCAGCTGGCAACAGAGGCCACGCACCACCCCATCTCTTCCCCCCGCCTGCCAGCTGAGCAGAAAGGGGGTTTAAAAACCCCTCTCTGCTCAGTTGACTAGTGGGGGAAGAGAGGGGGTGACCACATGGCCTCTGTTGCCGGGCACCAAGCCTTCTTCCTGCTAGCAAGCACGGAGAAGACTCGGCCCGGACAGTAACAAGGTCGCCCCACCGTCTTCCTCCCCCCCGCTGGGTCTTTTAAAGAAGACTCAGAGAGAGGAGTGGGTGGCTGCTGCACAGCCTCCTCACTGTCAGAGCTGCTAAGCTCCCCACTACCAGCAGCAAGCTCTTCCCGCCCACCAGCAGCCTCCCCAGCACCAGCAGCCCCCTCCCCGAACCCTGGCACCCCCCCAGGATAAAAAATCCTGGCTGTGATGCCACCTATGACAACAGGACACTCCCTTGAAAACCTTCATTACTTAAGACATATGCGGAATAAAATAAACTGATGCCACAACTGTGAAAATGGAGAGGGAGGGCAGATGTGCCAAAGACCCATGCCCAAACTGATTCCAGTGCTTGTTGATCAGGAATAAGTTGAATGTGCAGAACAGCCCTGAAATGTAAAAGGAAGGGCATGGCGCAGATTTCCACATGCACTCACTCACTAACAATGCATGTGAGTTTCAAATTCCATCCTTCCATACAATATCTTGTTTAAAAGCTTCCAACACTAAAAACTGCTTTTGCAAGTAAGTTTTGACATCAGGGAGAAAGCTCGTTCAGATGCAACATGGAACTTTCTACACGCAGGGAGATTAATCTATGCAGTATGGGATGCTGCAAGCAGGTGGGGGAATGGGTGAAATTTCCCAAACACACACCACACACCTTCTTACTCTATTTATATAATTTTTATCCCATCAAGGCGCTCAGGGTGACAGACATCTGTCTCTCCTCCTCCATTTTACCCTCACAACAACCCATGAAGGTAGGTTATACCAGAAGAAAGTGATCAGTCCAAGGTCACCCTGCAAGCTTTATGGCAGAGTGGGGATATGAACTTGGGTCCCTTATGCCCCAGCAGAGCAGAGTTTTGTGCCACTCACTTAAATGGAGAGGGTGTCATTTTGCCCGACTTCCCACTCCTTACTAAAGTCTTCCCATGATTTGCAGCATATTGTTCTGGAAGAGCACCCTTCCAAGCCTGAGCAGTGACTTTATCAATGGTATGGGGCCTGCTGGAAGAATGGGAAGGCAGGGAAGATATATTTCTGCAATCTGCTTCTGTTCAGAAGGGTTTGGATTAAATCCATTGATTGGTTTCCTATAGGAGAGTGTTTAAAATATATTTTAATAACATCTTGTTCCATTTACCTTCTAATGATTAATGTTATCTTAGCTTAATTGCCTTTGAAAACAGTTCTGCCTTCCTGGAATGTTATTAGGCATTAAGTAATGTCATATGAGCACAGCTAAAAAGAAGAGATTAGCAGTAAATGTTCAAAGGCAGAAACGACAGACATCCAAATCAAGTGCCGAATGACTCTGTTTTTACCTTTTAACTCTCACTGGGCAGCTGATTAATGAGGTAAGAATTATACTTTATTTTCTTATTTAAAACTTTTTATGCCACCTTCCCATCCAAATAGGGTCATCAAGGCAGCGGGTTGTGAACATATCATAATGTTCACTGGGAAACTTTAAAGCTATGTTCTGACATAGCTATAAGCAGTAAAATGGGAACACGTTAAAGTTTTGCACTAGCCCCAATCACAATCTGGTCAAGAAGGATTCATACCTCACTGACAATAGCAGAAACTCCCAGACAGAGGGCACAATGTGTACAACTTTTACCCTCTGTAGGCACTTCTCATCTTACTTGGTGCCTTCCTTTCCCAAATGCCTCAACTGTGTGCAAAGAGCTTTCTTGAGGCAAGTATATTATGATTAACCCACAAAGATGCCTCTCCACACCCCTTGTGGGCTTACCAGTTACTATGTCAGCAAACTGGCCTCTTCAAAGAACTGTCAAAAAAAAAGTTGCAAGACCGGCTCTTTGAGCTATAAAATATTAAGATGCTTCCTTGAACAGACAGATGTAAGTCTCACAGCAAACAAGTTTCTGCAAGCATACTGCATTGCAGAGTACCAATCCTTCACTATCCACGTGGAAAGCCTCACATATAGAAAAAATAAGAGAGAAATTCAATTTTTAGACTTTCCAAGCTACTTAAGTACTTCAAAACTTGTTTCAACAGTGTTTGAGGTTTTTGCCCAGTGATAACTTGGTCTATGTATTACGGGTTGAAAAACAACAACACCAAAAATCCCTCTAACAGCCACGTCTTCTTGCAATTGTGTATTGTAAGTGGCTATGGAATGGCAAGAGAAGACATTTGACCTTTTCCTCATCTGCTTCTTTCCCCTGCAACTCCACCCCCCATTGTTTCTCCCTCTCCAAGACATCTGAAATATATGTTTGCAAAGATCTAGAATCCCATAGAGGGAAGGATGAATCAAAGGGGGAAAGTGGAAGGCAAAGGCTCAGGCACCAGATATCCCACCCTCCACACATACATGGCTTCTCCACTCTCGCCTAACTTAGTTTTTCCTATATTAAACAACCATGAAGATGCAGCTATTCAAATGTGCAAGTAATGTATAGTTCCACCTTCAAAAGCGTAGGAGGCAAAATGCAGGGCAGTTGTTTAAAAACCAAGAGGAATCCATAAGCAACCTGTACCTTGAAGGTGACAGGGAACATCATATTCAATTTCATCATGTCGTGATGGGCTGAGAAACAGGGTTCCATCCACCAATGGAAACTGTTCAAATACTGGCAGTGCCCTGTGACATAATGCACAGTTGACAACATTTCGGTGACTGGCACTGAGTGCTGCAAGAATGAATTTCCGCAGATCTTCTCCTTGACCCACTTGGGCATCATCTTCCATCCGAACATGAAAAGTGTTCAGTTTATGCCGTGGTATATGAGCAAGAAGTTCAGAGAGATCAAGCCTCCTCAAAAACTGTACAGGGGCATCAAAATGTCCCGACCTATGTGCTTGTAGACCAGATGTCCCATAATCAAAGTGAGCATTTCTAAACATGCCACTGTTGGCTATGTTCTTCCTGTGGGGTTCTAGGTGAATAGCATTCTTCAAAAATTCTCCTAAATATCGAGAAGAACGGGGCCCACTGAAATGTGTGGGGGCAAGAACAGAGTAGCCAGCTGGAGGAGACTGACCAGGAGAACCACAGGGAGAACGGACTGCATAACTACCACCAGAGGCGCTTTTCTCTTGAGAGTTCTGTCTGTCCATAGAATGCCGCCGCTGGATCTCATGATTTAAACCTTTCTGTGACTTGTTTGCGGGCCTGCACTTTTTAACATCTTCTGTGGACTCGGATGCTGATCTTCCCGTACTCTTCTCAGACACAGACTTTTTCTTCTTCTCATCTTGCATTCGTTTTACTTGATACCAATCAGTGTCTTTTTTTAAATGGCCCTGCCCACAGCGGCAGGAGCAAAAACGAAAGGCAAGATCATATCCTTTCTTGGTCCACATGTTTTGCCTACATTGTTTCTCATTCCAGCTTCTTGCTCTCCCAATGCAGTTGAACTGGGCCAAAATGCTGCTTTCCCACTCATAAAAACACTGAAGGTGCATCCAAGTGCTGTAGGGACAATGTTCATTGTTGCATACCACTTTCTGATAGTCATCTTTTTCTAGGTCAACAGGCCGTCCAAAGCTACAGATCAGTGGAGTAGCACAAGGCGCTTCTGTGGGACAAAGAAGAGGTAAGTCAGTCAACTGTATTATGGGCAACCCAACATTTACATTTTTTTTTGTTTTATTTCTCTAATACTGTATAGAAAAAGAATTCTGAGAAATTAGCCATGAATACAAACCGGAGGTTCTGATATACACATGACCTCCATGTACAGATGGATTTACTGTTCTATAATCTGAATAAAGTTACACTAATCCAAAGGAAACAAGTCATTGTCCTCACAGGATTTTGTACTGTAATGTCCAAGTTAGACCAGGAAGTCATAGTGATCTATCATGGAAAAAATGTTAAGACACCAATTCTGTGTTTAACATTATTAAAATACTGCTTTCACCTAACTGGTATCTCAAATACTGTAATGGGTTTTATGTAAATCACTGCCAGAAATCTGAACTACTCTCTAACCTTAAGAAAGGTTGGATCTCATTACTACAAAAAGATCCTCACCCCTACATGTTTTTTCCATTATGAAAAAGAAAAACAATCTCCATTTCCTACAAACAGAACATCACACAAAGAATTTACTAACATCCATTTGATTTAAGTCCACCTTAATTTACTCCAGTCTTCAGCTATAACAAAGCCCAGCCAAGCCAATGTATCTATACTTTTCAAATTTCCTGCTAGAAAACAAAGTTATATATTCTAATTTCCAAACTTCCCATGACTTTTAATACACTTGAAAACCTTTGAGTAGCTGACTTCTGCGGCTCAGAAACACACATCTAATTAACACAAATTTCTAATATTAGAGTCTTAGCGAATTAGCTTTCAGAAATTACACCTCTTGATGTGAAGAAAAGTGGTACCTTCAGGGAGATCTATAGAATCAGGAAATAATTTGGGTTTTTATTCTAAACATGACATAGCTCAGATCCAAGCAATTCTCTTCATCTCAGCTGACAAAAATGGAAGCCTATCAGCACCTAAGAAAAGCTCAGAAAGAATATAGGTGTGTCTACAGTGGTCCCAAAACTAGGCCTCTATGGCAACAGTAACGAGGTACTATAGGGCAGCACTGCATAGCTGCAGTCAGATGTAACAATAAACTGTGGTTTGACCAATCAACTGAATGTAGATGATGGCTGTCAACAAACATGGATTTCCAATCAGGATTCGTAGTTGGTTCTTTACCACAGTTTGTGCTGTGTTTTACTGTGATATCTGAAATCACAAACCAGTTTATCAGGTGCCCTGAAATTGCTTGGTCAGAGAGACAGCAGTATAAGAAGTTTGCCTGCACAAAACTAAGGCCTTTATACTTTCAAATTTCATAAATATGCCTATCACTATAATTTTATATGTTAAGTCATAAATTGTACATTTTATATTGCTTAAGTAAAATAAGTTTCAGCTTGATAAGGAAGTAAATTTTGAACATATTCCAAATTTTTCCAAAATATCCACTTTTCCTCAAAAACATATAGACACACACAGAGTTTTCTCTCATGACTTTAAAATGTCCAGAAATCTTGCACTGCTAATAGTTCTCAAAACCTGAATGCATGAAGCTACCTTATACTGAATCAATCTCTGGACCATCAAGGTCAATATTGCCTACTCAGACTGGCAGGAGCTCTCTGGGTTCTCAGGATGAGATCTTTCAAATCAACTACCACTGGATCCTGGAGATGCCAAGGATTGTACCTGGGACCTTCTGCATGCCCAGCAGATGCTCTACCTTTGAGCCAATGTCCTCTCTAATTTTTTCCCCCCTACTGAGCAGAGCAGTTCGCATCCTGAGCAGAATATAACTGCTGTAATCTTAAAATGGGGAATGGGCCGCGCAAGACCCTGAACGGCTCCAGACTGCTGCTGAGCAGGGCTTCCTGCATTAATGAGTGGCTGCTCACACAAAGGGAACACAAAGCTCCAGCCCCTTGTCAATCCAAGTACCCACAACTTAAAATTCTCACAGGCCCCTAGTCCTTCTCTCATCTCTCATTGGCCCACATCATCCACCATTTCCATTCCTAGAAAAATGACATTGTGTGAGAAGGGTTCATCCTCTGTATATTACATTCTCACAGACCCCTAGTCCTTCTCTCGTCTCTCATTGGCCCACATCATCCAACATTTCCATTCCTAGAAAAATGACATCGTGTGAGAAGGGTTCATCCTCTGTATATTCATAGACCCAAGGATATTGTCACAGACTCCTCAGGGCTTCCTGGGCCTCAGTTTAAGAAATTCTGCTCTACATCCATCCACATCAATTTTCTCAGATCTCTACTAAAATTAATGACTACCTTCCAAATTATCGAAACAGCATGACTGTTTACTTTGAAACTCATGGGGAAAATTTGTTTCCTTTGGTAACTATCAGACTCAGCAAAGCTGCAGGCACATCATATACAAGTAAATGTGCTCTCTCACTGTCCCTACACATGTATACAAATGTGTTTCTCATTCATATGTACAACTCAACAGAAACAGTAAACTATGTTTTGAAATGCGCTCCATGTGTAATTTCTAATTACCTTTCTAATGAGAGTTGAAAGAAACCATGTTTCCTCCATGTTTTTATTTATCAGATCAAGCAAGAGGTATGTTAATTTGTTTAGGAAATATCTGAGAAACACATAGGAAGCCTGATTTAAATAGGCATGCTTTACAATAAGCCCAGTCTGAGAAAGCCAGATCATTCCAAGAGCCATGCTTCCAATGACACCAACCCAAACACAGCAACTCTTCCCAGAACACGGAAATGAACCGTTATTCAGACATATTTCTGCACTATCTCTATTTAACTGAAGTCTTATTTCAGTGATCAGATGGCTACTGAAACCAAGGTATCACATCTTTTCACTCTACATAAACTACCACATTTGAACTTGCAGTTTTGTAAGCCAAGAATGAATTCTCCTACAAAATTTGGTATTTGTGACTTGATTTGAAAAGCTGTATTTGAACAGCAGTTGTACTACCAACCAAAGGTGTAGACTTTCCAATTTCCCGGGGGAGGCTGGGGCTGGGCCAGAGGCATTGCTGTGCTAGGAACAAGGGTGGCTCCCGGGGGAGGCTGAGCAGCTTCCTGAAAATTTCGGCGGGGGCTGAAGCCCCGTCGCCCCCACGAAGATTACGCCTATGCTACCAACTGAACAACCTAAAACCTTAGTACTGAAGGGGGGAACCAATTTTCCAGCATGTTCAAACACTTCAAAAATCAGCACTAAACTCTGATTTAAATGTTATGCCAAGTAGGCATGCTTACCTGTGTAGCATTCCATGTGGCTGGCTTTATACTTAAACCAAGCCTTCCAATACTACATACATACAGAGGGCATATTTTAAATTAAAGCCATACAATGCCACTCCAGTAAGCAATTTTGGCCCAATCAACATCACCTTTGATCAGTCTCTTACATGTTTAGAGATGGTTCTCAAAAGATTTCATGAAAGGAAGACGAAACTTTCTAACTAGGACTGTATTCACTTTAAGTCAAGCGCTGTAGCCAAACTGATACAATATGGGCTAATCAATTTGCCTCTTCCATTTTACCATGGAAACAGTCCATGTTCAGGACATTCATGCACAGAATTGGCCTTGAAATAGTCTTGCCAAGGTAAATTGTGTCAAGGCCAGGGCTATTTTTGGGCAGGAACGCACAGGAACGGAGTTCCAGCTAGCTCCTGAGTTGGCCACATCCAGCAGGAGCTCATTAGCATAACAGGCCACACCCAACAGCAGAAACTCATTGGAATTGGCTACATCAGGGGTGTGTGGCCTAACATGCAAAGGAGTTCCTGCTACAAAAAAACCCCTGGGTTTTGACACCAAACAAGGTAAACAGAATAAGAAGCAAACGGTGGGTGTGGCTGGATGACTACACTTCTGGTAACATGGGGGTATGGCCTAATATGCTAATGAGCTGTACTATCATAAGAACATAAGAACATAAGAGACGCCAATGTTGGATCAGGCCAAAGGCCCATCCAGTCCAACACTCTGTGTCACACAGTGGCCAGAAATACCAGTGCCATCAGGAGGTCCAGCAGTGGGGCCAGGACATTAGAAGCCCTCCCACTGTTGACCCCCCCCCATATCGGGTGTGGCCCGATATGCTAATGAGTTTCTGCTGTTGAGTATGCCTTATTATGTTAATGAGTTCCTGCTGGGCTTTTTCTACAAAAAAAGCCCTGGTCAAGGCTGATAAGGCTTACTGACAAGGCTTACTATGTTGTTGTATGTATATTTTAATCTCGGCATAGCCACCTGTTAGCCGCCCCGAGCTGAATATTGGATGGGGCGGGATATAAATCCCAAAAATAAATAAATAAATAAATAAATAATTACACAGGTATCTAAAGCAGTGTTTAATTATTCTGCAGTTGGCTCCTGCTCTGTTCATCAACAATGCCCAAGTAACATTCTCCTGCCAAGGAAGTCACAGGTCCCAACTTGTATCTTCTGAACAAGATCAAGTAGTTGTGTAAGTGTCAGACTCGGACCCTTGCCCTGGTACTTGAGTCACTGGATCTCTGTAATTGTAATCATGGGTCTCTGATGTACATAGCTTTGCTTGTTACTATCTATTGTAGTGCTTCTGCTATTTCCGTTCTCATGCCTATTGTTTCCATATTACATACAGCACCTGTTGGCATGTTATCAATCTGTCTGCAAGGTTCCTCCTCTGCCATTCTTGAGAAGAGGAGGCTTGATACATGTCTGAGCGATCTTAGATTAGCTGCGCTATGAAACACTAATCAAAGTGAACCTCCTCCAAAAGCCATTGGAAACTTGCGCTTTTCAACCTTCTCACGGCCTTCGAGAAAGTCTGTAATGATAAACATTCTCACCATTATAATTGTCTTGTATTACTGCACCTACTTACTATGTAATGTTAACGTATGAATGAGGGCTGAACCAAAGTTCTTGTAATTTCCAACTTTGTAATATTCCTCAGTTCTGGCAAAGAGTTTCAACTTGAAAGCAACTTTTCTGATTTCTAAAATAAAGCCTGATTAAGAGGACTTATTTCGTCTGAGAGTTACTGTGCGAGCTGACAGTAAGTTCTTGCTGATTCTCTTCACGGCCACACAAGCTGTTACTATGTCAAACTTGCAACTCAGATCCAGTTTGGCTTTTTCTTCACTCTCCGCACCCACAGTCACACACTTCCTGTATCTGTGCTGCTTCCTAATCTTTTACATCCTGATAACTTTATATGCATATGAGCAGGCAGGCAAGTACAGCGCACATACAGAAACTCAAGTTTCTCATGCTCGCCTCTGGAATAAGATAAATGCTACTACCATTCTGCCTGCCAACCTAGCAGTTCGAAAGCAAGAAATTGCAAGTAGATAAATAGGTACCACTTCGGTGGGAAGGTAACAGCGTTCCGTGCGCCTTGGTGTTTAGTCATGCCGGCCACATGACCACGGAAACGTCTTCGGACAGCGCTGGCTCTTCGGCTTTGAAACGGAGATGAGCACCGCAACCCTAGAGTCGGATTCGACTGGCTTTCAAGCAAGGGAACCTTTACCTTTATCTTTTTACTACCATTCTGAAGAGATTATTACATTTGATTATGAATGTATATACTGGAAATTCTCTTCAGGATAGAGGCAGTCATATAGTAGGTATGTCAGTTCCAATTCCTATCAATAAGGGTGTGAGACATGGATGTGTATGTGCCACATCTTTTTAATCTTTACATTAATGAGTCTGTACCTTTACTTTCAGCTACAAACACACACGCTCCTACAGAGCCGCCCTGAGCCTGCCTTGGTAGGGAGGGCGGGGTATAAATTGAATAAAATAAATACAGTAGCTGGCACTCCAGTCCCATTGTTATTGTATGCAGATAATTTAGTTCAGCTTGTAAGGACTCTTGTCGCGTCTATGCAGAACTATAAAAATATTTATTCAAGGTTATTCACATGAACTTTTGAATATAAATGATGAAAAAACTAAAATCATGTTTTTTTCAACTTCCAAGCAGACTAACATTAAGCCTTGGATTATATGTGGGAAACAAGCTGAACAAGCGCAACATTTTAAATATTTAGGTGTTTGGTGGTTTTAATTTGGACTGGTCTTTTCATATCCAGGCAAGCACTAATAAGTCTAGAAGTTTATTGATGACACTGAGGAAAATTTTTTTACCTCAAGGGTGCTCAATATATTCCTGCCCTCTTGAAAGTTTATAAGACTTTATTAGTCTCCACTTTTTCAGTGCTCCAATCTGATTCCAAGGGCCCACTGATAAACATGATAAGGTCCAGCTATCATTAATTCGTAATTTTATGTCTATGCCCCCTTTTGTGGCCTCAAACATTTTGCGCCTGGAACTTGAACTGTTAAATATCTCAACCATAATATGGAAGGCTACCTTTAAATTTTATGCAAGCCTTTTTAAACTGGAGGGGACTCCGACTGTTATAAAAATAGCAACCAAAGAACAGAGTTGGAAGAGTTGGATTTTAGGTGCTGAAAAGAAGGCAAGTCATCTGAATTGCTCAGTCAATTTTACAGGGTTGACAAGATTATAAATTTATTAGGTTGGTAAACAAGAAGTCTTCTAGTTTTGATTGGAAGTTACTACTGAGATGCAAATAGAAAATGTTCCCCATTATGCATTAGTTTGTGTTTTCCATGTTCTTTTAATCTTTCTAAACATTTTTGTTTCCTAATGAATAAATATACAATAATCTTTACAGTGGCACACTGTAATGTCCTCCCAACAATGGAAATGGCAGGACAATACTTTAAAATGCCAGTTATTAATTACTTATGTAAATGGGATACAAGATAAGTAGAGTATTTCACGTAATGCTATACTGCCCTCTGTATAATAAGCTGAGAGAGAAATATATCAACTCTTGGATGAGGAATTTAGATAAAACTACTGAGATCCAAAGGTTTTTCTTTTAAATGGCTCATTACAAAAGTTAGCCACTGACATAGCAAAGTTTCTCTCAATGACCTTTTTATAAGGGAGAAAAACTTCCCCCAGTAAAGTCAGTGGATGGCCTTATTGGCTAATAAGCATTAGGAACGTCCAAAAACTACTAACAAACCAGCTTTCATTTCCCAATACTTTCTAGGCTAATAGTAAGATTACCAGACTTCCACACTTTAATGTGGGTTCCATCAAGGAATTCTGGAGGACCTTCACTTACTCACCGCCTCAAGATGTCATGGCACTGTATCAGCAAGAGGAGGTAATGAGTTCCATACAGTGTTTCCCACTCTAAGAACCACAGAATAGGAGATATATCCACTATAAAACATCAGGAATATTTTCCAGGAAGAGTACAGGATATAGATATTTGGAATAAATACATAGAATAAATAATAAAGGCACAAGATCATCCTGCCAAACTATCATTTGTACTTACCATAGTTTAGAAACCAAGCATTGACTCCTGGCAACCCATAGCAGAAAGCACTGACAGTTGTGGAGCTTTCCTACATCCCCTCCCCCCACCCAAGCAGTCCTTTCCAATAAACCTTCCAGCAGTCACATGATCCCTATGGACTCAAGAGACATGAGGAGACAAAATCACCATGCCTCTTCTGTAAATTCAACTCAGCTGAGGGAAGAGGAAGAACGGAAAGATATGATCTTCCTTCTTCTTAACACTGCGGTCTCCTGAACCCCATCCACGAACATCCTGCAAACCTATGAATGTACTTTTCCAAGGTCAGAAAGGACCGGGTGGGGTGGGGGTGGGGGTGGAATGCAGGCAAGAGCTGTGACCCTTGCATCCACATTGATGATGATTTCCCCAATTATTTTTATATCTTTAATTAATAAGAAATAAATAGCTATAGATCATTTTGTCTCCATTGTATAAATCAGTCTCAGAAAAGGAAGCAACAGCCATAACAAAGTTTTGTCACTTCAAGCCAAACTACAGTTGGCAGTGACACCAATCATGGCTTGAAAACTCCTTTCATAGCATGTTCTCTAGTTTTGTCCGTTTCAGACAGCAGGCCAAACCATTGTTACAGGATGGGGGAGACTTGTTTTGGCAGTAGTATGTGCTAAAAGGATCTAGGGCAGGGGTATTGAATTAATTTGTTATGAGGGCCGGATCTAACATAAATGAGACCTTGTTGGGCCATGTGTATCATAAAATGTAATGCCAGGTAGCGGAGATATAAACTTTTTAAAGGACACAAACACAAAGATTTTTTTAACTTAAAATAAAACATGCTTAAAACATTAGCTCTGTAAGCTGCGAACCTACTTTTGATTTATGGACATTCACCACAGAAATCTCATGCTCAGAGTTCTGAGTCTAGGAGCCAGGTTAAAACATGGAATGGCTGAGCCTTCCAAGAGCCACGCTTCCAGTGACACCAACCCAATCATGGCTTGAAAACTCCTTTCATATCATGCTCTCTAGTTTGGTCCATTTTAGACAGCAGGCCAAACCATTGTTACAGGACATGAATCCCCCAACCTCAGAATTGGCAACCTGGTGAGCTTCGTTGCAGGGTTGGGGCTCTGAACTCTAACTACTAGGGCTCCAGTCACACGTAAGGGTTTGGGCCGGGAGAGGGACGGATCGGGGCGCAGCAAACGGGCGTGATTGCACCGCAACATCTGGGAAGCGGCGCGCACCTGTCCCCGATCTGGCCCTTCAGGCTGAAAACCCGCTACAAAAAAGAACCACCCCTAGAGGTGGACTTACCAGAAAGGCCGCGGCAAGCGCGGCTGTGGGATTGCCGGTGCGTCCTTCTGCCGGCGCATCTGAGGCTCCTGGCTGAACTGCGCATGCTCACACATGCGCAGTTCCGCAGCCTCCCTCTCTGTTTCGTGGCTTTCTCCCCGGCATCTGATCGTGCCGGGGAGAAAGTGCGTGGCGGCTCAGGGGATCTATGTGATCCCGCCGCCGCGTGTCTCTTTTGGTGCGGCTTTTAAAAGCTGCACTTTGCCCGTGCTTTTTCCCTCCGTGTGACAGGGGCCTTAGTAGACCATACACTGAACATAAGTCAGCAGAGTGATTTGGTAGCTAAAAAGGGAAATGCGATTTTGGGCTGTATCAACCAAAGTATAGTATCCAGATCTTGTGAAGTGATGGTATTGCTTTACTTTGCTCTGGTTAGACCTCACCTAGAGTACTGTGTTAAATTGTGGTGTCCAAAACTGAAGAAGAATATAGACAAGCTGGAACGTGTCCAGAGGAGGGCAACGAAGATGGTGAGGGGTCTGGAGACCAAGTCCTATAATAAAAGGTTGAAGGAGCTGGGTATGCTTAGCCTGGAGAGGAGATGACTGAGAGGTGATATACTAACCATCTTCAAGTACTTGAAGGGCTGTCATATAAAGGATGGTACAGAGTTGTTTTCTGTTGCCCCAGAAGGTTGGACCAGAACCAGTGGGTTGAAATTAGATCAGAAGAGTTTTTGTCTAAGCATCAGGAAGAACTTCCTGACAGAGTGGTTCCTCAGTGGAACAGGCTTCCTTGGGAGGTGGTGGGCTCTCCTTCTTTGGAGGTTTTCAAACAGAGGCTAGATGGCCATCTGACAGCAATGCTGATTCTGTGAACTTAGGCAGATCATCAGAGGAGGGCAAGAAGGGTTTGTTCTTGTGGCCCTTTCTTACACACCCATGGAAATTATGATTGTCACTTTGGGATCTGGAAGCAATTTTTCTGCAGGTCAGTTTGGCCAGGGATCCTGGAGGGTTTTTCTGTTATCTTCTGGGCATGGAATAGTGATCACTGGAGGTGTGGAGGGGGAGGTATTTGTGAATTTCCTGCATTGTGCAGGGGGTTGGACTAGATGACCCTGGAGGTATCTTCCAACTCTATGATTTTATGATTCTATGATTCTTTAATCATAATTTTTTGTGAAATCTGAACTGAGTCTTGATTTTCAAGGCACAGTGCAGCCTGTTTCGCCACACAACAGTGTGCCCCCAAACAACATTCTGGGAACTACTACTAGAATTGAGTTCTCAAAAAGTAATTGTAATAGTAAAAACCTGTTAGTGAACAAGCTAAACTTTCTCTTCTTATAAATGGTCTCTTCAGAGCAACTGTTCAGATGAAGGCAATAGCTTTAAGAGACTACTTTAAATATTATTGCCAAATTCTGTACTGCAATAAACAAATGATTTTCAAATGCAAAAAAAAACCCCTCTGACACACAGCCAAACAATGTGACTAAGGTTAATTTTTTTAAACAAATACTGGCATAAAAGTCTTGTGTATCTTTCAAAGACACAAACTGGAAGTGGTGAGGACAAAGTCTCAATCCAAGACCCTTGGAAATAAAACGTCATTTATCATGGTGTTCTGAGCAATATTATGTATGCAACAATTTTTAGTCACTTGAGCGGCTTACTGTATCATCCCTCTAAAGAGTTAAATATAGAACCAGACTAGATTAGGCCCAAACTGTAGACTTATCTTATTTTGGAAAGCATGCAAGGCAGCAATTTCAGGGGCTGAATTTGCATGTCATGATGAAACTAGCATTAAATTGTAGGGAAGGGAAGCAAAAAATTTCCTAGAACAGAAGCTGTAAAGTAAGAAACTTGAACATGTGTGTATTGATTGATTGGTGTGATGAAATATTTTCTGCAATATGTACAATAAAAAACATGACAGTACTCAAAATTTCAGAACTGTATGCATTCTGTATAAAATTAGCCTTGCAGACCTGGGGTTGTTTTACTGATGGAACAAATAAACTAAGGCTGCGGTCACACACACTAAATAATCCACTTTCCAACTGGATTTTGCCAGTTGGAAAGTGGACTGAAAGTGGACTGAAAGTAGATTATTTAGCATGTGTGACCACAGGCTATGCCTAGTTTGTGACCACACGTTACTGGATGCTGCACTACAGCTATCAAACACAACTGGATTGTCTTTTCAACACAAGAAAATCCAGTTGCAAGTAACTGCTTATGGGCACAATATCCAGTGAGTCCCTGTCTGGGATATGTAACATTTTGGAATGCTGATTTATATCAACCATATGTGGCACAAAGGAATTAAATAAGTCTCTGCAAGTTTACAATGCTCCAAGGCACCCTGCCAAAGCAAGACAATGGTACAGCCCTCTCATGATGGGTCTATAACACTTCAGAATCAAATGTTCCCTTCATGTAAAATGAATCTTTCCACATGCACCAAACTAATGGGGAGGGAGGCTTTCAAATAAGTGATTGAGAGAATGGTGTCATGTACCTACCTGTATATCTGAATCACCATTTACAAAATAGAAACAAAGCTTGTGAGAAGAGAGCTGACCCATCGCCAATTCCAGATTGGTTTAAAATAAACCTGGACAATAGCCATGATGAGGAAGCAGATATGTCAGAAGGAACTGATTATGGAATAATGCAAATAAATGTTGCTGAAAAATAGTCAATGTTCTCCATGCACTTTAACAACCATTTCTAATGTAAAACCACGTGTACTTTTTTTGCAATTATCTTCATATCAATTCTATAATATGAACTGATATTTTAAAAGTTTATGAAAAAAGACATTTCGGAACAATCCAGCATCAATTAAGTGACACATTAAAATATTCTATTGTATGTTTCTTTATACATTTCTTTTTAGTGGTAGCACTTTAAGGGTTTTAACCCTATTTTTAAAAAACAGAAAGACCCAGTTCTTCCAATGGACATAGTTTTTAGCTACAGTAGTCACAACCTTTACCCCCACGAGACCACAGCAGTGGCTGGATACAGAAACTGCCTTCCAAAGAATGGAGCAGTTTTGTTTATGATGCATTTCACATTACCTTTCTAACCTGGATGGTATTCATTATTGGCCCCTCAACTTGTAAAGTGATATAGGGACAGGAGAGGGGGTTTCACTTGGAAAATCAAGGAAGTGATTTTCTTCCTATTAGTGAGCTGTCCCTGAAGCGTTATGGCCATTTCAAACTGCACCACTTTTTCCCCACCTTTTTCACCTCACACACGATTTTCCCTGGAAGGTTTTTGGGTTTTTTAATGTTCTACTGGGAGCGCTACGGTACTGAAAGAGGACGGCAAATCAGTGCAATAGTGACCTCATTGAGATGACTTGACTTCATTGAGACAGACTGTGATACATGCGTTCGTGACTGCTGTCACCTTGAAACAAGGAGGACAGAAGTAACTCACTGGACAGCGGGTTTCAGCGGCAGCTTTGGGCTTCAGTGATTGGTGTAACAGATATTTCCAAGTGACAGTGTGTCTCAATGAAGTCCAAGCATCTCAATGGCGCCAATTTGAGGTCCTGTTTCAGTGCCATAGCAATCCCAATAGAACATTTTTTTAAAAAACTCTCAGAAGAAGATTGCATGCACGGCAGAAAAGGGCAGGGGGGGAAGCGACAAAGCAAGAAGCGCTACTGAGCATTTCATACAGTGCACCATAGCGATTCAGAAATGCAAGAAAGGGTTGAAAATGGGAAGAAAGCAGTTTTCATCAACAACGCCTCAGGAACTCCTCACCAACAAGAGACAACCGGGATTGTACGAAAAGGTAAATAAAAGCCACTAGCAGCCAGTTAATCAAAGTTAGCCCCACAACATCTTTTTTTTATTTGTGAGTGTGTGTGTGTGTGAGTGTGTGTGTGTACCTGGAAGTCATGGCAATCTCTGGTGACTAACCCCTACTGGGGGCCTGGAAGATATTCAAAGAGGTGACTGAGTAAAGCCTGCCCCCACCTCCCACCTCTGACATTTCAAGGAGGTCTCCCATCCAAGTACTTGCCAGAGTCGACCCTGCTTAGTTTCCTAGATCTGATCAGATCGGGCTTGCCACAGCTATCCAGATCAGGGAAGCCCCATAAAATCTTGATACAAAATCCAGGTATAAACTGAAACCATAAGACAGATACTCACACGCTCTGTGGTGCTTTTTATCTTTTCATTTTAACAATGTCTGTAAAACCACAAACCACGTGTTAAACACAGGGAGCTTAACACACAGTTTGTCCAGGTGGATTCCAATAGTAAACACAGACATGTTCTAGTTCATAACGTTAAAAGTCAAAAATCAAATAAATTTGGGCTTCTTTTCATTTGTAACCACTCCTCCTAAACTTTTTGATAGAATACTTTAAAAGCTTCTCTCTGCCACTAGGAGACTCCAATTCTAAGGACACTTCCATGGAAATAAGCCCCACTGGATAATGTATGACTTATTTCTGAGTATACCTGCTTAAACTTGCTACTCTGAGGACTAGATGCCTTATACATGCAAACTGGAATTCTTAAAACTGCCTCAAGAGTCTGTAACAGCCTCCCTCCCTCCGATGGTTTGATGCCCACCAAGCAACCTGAAGGCCAATTGGGAGTTCAATCCAATATTTCCAGAAACAGACACAGTGTTAGTACCAGAACAGCTGGCATTCTACCACAACAAAGATTATCAGAAAGAAACCAGCTTCTTTTGAAAACACAGTGGTTTGGCACAAGTGATTGAGACTGAAGGTCCAAAGTGGGCAAAGGACCACACCATCCACCTGATTTCTTGTATGGAAATTTACTACTAAGAGCATGTAAGATGAGAAGGCAACCTATCCCTGTGCTGCCCCTTCTCATTCTCAAACCCTCTTCATGCTCTTTTTTGAGCCATTCGGTTTGGTGGAGCTTGGGTCTGGTAACATACAGAGATGCAAAAATAGCTATTCATCTACAGTATCAGGCCACAACCAAATGCGCTGAACATCAGCATCCATGTCCTAAATTTAGTACAACCTATCTGGTTGCTGTGTTTCATCAGTGAGGGCAGGGCACTGTGCCGAAAGTTACTCCTAGCTGAAAGCAGAATTTTTAAGTTGTGACTTGCTGAAGAAGTGTATTCATAAATTGGAGCATTTGGGGATAAGTCTACTGTAACAGGTAAGACACAGAGTGTGTATTTTGCCCCTTTACTTTTAACTCTCGCAATTTACTCCAGTACTAGAAGTACAGTTCTCAAACAAGGGCCTGGAATAAAAAGACCCATTCTCAACTAGAAAACTATTACAGCAATGGTTCCTAAGTTTTCATTTGCAGGTCTCACAAAAAGAATTCTGTTTAGCACATCCACTTGCACACGTTTGAAAGGAGCCAAAGCATTGCTTTGGCCACTACTGCCTTGTGAAAATACATACAGACTTCTGCGAGGTGAGTTTTCAACCCATGGTATCATTTGTAAAAGCAGGACATGTGTGTTCCCCTCCAAAAGGTGCGTCATATCCAAAAACAGCACCAAGAAAGCAAAGGTGCCTCAGGGACTCATAAAGCCACGGGAAAGGACACGCACATGGTTGTTGCTGATGTCAGTAGACATAACATTTCCTCCTTCCCTCCGGCACATACATGAGGAGAAGGGGATGAAACCAGGTGAGGAAACAGAGAGGAAGAACTCCTCAATGTGCTTTATTATAGCTGGAAGAAACAAGACTGAACACATGTACATATCAAGCTGGTTCACAGTGAGGGACCAGACCAGTGAACCAGCAAGCTCTGTACCATCTCCGCCACTTGCAGTACCACTTCACCATTACCAGAGCAAATTTTATATAAAATTATTTTGGCTACAACAGGACAAAAGCCAGCTGCTACAGACTAGAGGTTTGTGGTGTTATTTTTTTAAAAAAACGCTATGACATATTTTGATGTGCTCACTTCCTCTCTCTCTTTACATACAGGCCGCTCAGTTCTAGGTCTGAAGCAGGATTTGAGTAGGGTACCCCAGGCCCGACCGTGCTGGTTCCCTGCAGTGTCGCAACCTAAACACTTTTAGCTCGTTGCCTAGGGCCACCTGTAAAACCCGGGGCCCCAGACTGACCCTTCTGAAGGTGTGGGAAACGCATGGCCTGGATTCTCCTCCTCCTCCTCCACAATCAGAGGCACCGTACGCTTGTCAAGCTCTGTTTGGGGGGAAATCTGCGTTTGCAATCTCCCTCGCTTGCCGCGGTAAGCAACAGTGTCCCAGCCAAGAAGCCCCCAGCAGGCCGCGCACACACACTGACGGCCAAACTCTCGGCAGGAGGAAGCCCGCGCGTCCCTTCCTGCCCAGCTCCCCCTGGCATCCTTCGAGCTGCTGCGCCATCGAGGGCCCGGGCAGCTTTACGAGCAGGAAGGCAGAGGGAGCGAGGACGAAGTTAGGCGGCCCGCACGCTGCATCTCCTGCCCGGCCAGGCCCTCCCCTTTCCTCCTCTTCTCCCCTCCGCCTTACCGTTCCTGGCGTCGGCCGAAGCCGAGCCTGTCGCCGCCGCCGCTCCCCCGGAGCTTCCAGTGCCTCCTGCGGCTGCCGCCGGCCCGCTCCCTCCCGCCGCGGCCACGGCGGCCAGAGCTCCTCCGGCGCCCGCTGCCCCCGCCGCTGCCAGGGCTCCATTTTCCTGCTCGTCCCCGCTGCTGTTAGCGCGCTTGTTCTTCTTGCCCTTGTTGCTTTTCTGGTTCGGCATCGCCGAGGGAGGAGGAGGAGGAGGAGGAGTGGGTCGCACCAGGAAGCTGACGGCGGTGGCGGCTGTGGCTGCTTTCCCCGCGGCGGCTGCTCCCACTACCACCACCCCACCGAGCGTGCCTTAGTGCAGCCCCATTGTCAGGCGGCAGCGGAGGAGCGAGCGAGCTCTTCTCTCCCCTCCTCCCGCCCAGTCGCCTGCACACACCACAGCCGCCAGGCCGCGGGAAGGAGCGCAGGCACGGGAAAAGGCGTGTCTCGCTTGTTTTGATTCTGCTTCTCGCCCCACTGGCGCTCTGCTCCCCGCCCGCTTCCTCCTCCGCCTCCTCCTCCGGCTGCCTGGCCGCCCAGGCCTCGATGACAGCGGGAAGCGAAGAGCAAGCGAAAGGAACGGAGGAGGAAGGCGCGGCTCAGAGGCTGGGCCCGCAGCACCAGGGTGGCGCTTCGTCAGGCCTTCGCCTCGAGCGGGAAAGGGACGGCTTCCCGAAACCTGGGACGACGAAGGGATGAGAGAAATCTCCCCCGAGGTGTTAGCGTGGGGTGTTCCAAAACGTGGGAATTGTGCGGGATCCTTTAGCGTAACCTCGCTCCTAACTCACAGTGCAGTTAAACAGGAGTCCAGCATAAGCATTTATGGATCGTGATTCGTTTGGTGTGGCTGATGGAGTGAGCGCTGACTTACCAAAGGTTATGCTGGAACAAATTCTGTTCGTCTTTACCCTACCAGGGGACTATTGAGATATGGGTCAAAATGTAAAAGGTAGCAAGCAGTTACTGTAGATAAGTTTGATCTGACTGTCAAATCTATCTGTCAGGCTAGCAATCATGTGACTGCAGACAGGTGCTTCTACCAGATGTTACTCATTCAGGTCTTGTGAGAGATTGCATCGCCTTGTTAGGTTTTGGCTAGAGTTCAGTATAATAGCTCTCTGCTTAGTTAGCTAGGATGGAATTCAGCTCTTAAATTAAGTTTGTTTAAGGGATTTGGTAAATATCTGTCTGTATTCCCCTTTATAAACTCTCTGTGCACCTTCATATCTGGTCAGTCTCCTGCTTCTTATTTTCACAACCCAATAGGGACCCGTATTTAATTGTGCTGTGCCTAACACGGCTACCCTCCAGGAATTCATATTCACAGCATGATTACATGGTGGAGCCTCAATTTTGAATTCATACCTGTGGCTGGATTTTTAAAATTTGTTTATTTAAAACATTTATTAGCCACCCTTTTCCCCGTGGGATTCCAGGAGACTTACAATATTGATAAAATATTGTTTTCAAAAACCCATAAAAGTCACGGTTTAAAAACTCCAATTAGGACTGCCAATGATGAAAGCTAAATCAAAATGCAGGCCTACTGTCTTCAGCTGCCTCCTGAAGATTGACGATGAGGTGGGCCAGGCACACCTCCCTGGAGAGGTTGTTCCACAATTGTGTGGCTGCCACAGAAAAGGCCCCTGCTTCCATGCCCACTGACTGACCATCCTTAATTGGTGGAGCAGTCACAAGGGTATTTCCATGTGATCTTAATTCTCAGGTAGGAATCTATGGAAAAAGATAGTCCTTCAGATACCCTGATTCCAAGCCAAATAGAGCTTTAAAGGACAAAACCAACACCTTGAATTGGGCCTGGGAGCAGATCGGTAGACAGTGTAATTGCTGTAGTACTGGGAGCATATACCCCTGATAGTTGGCCCCAACCAAATAGTCTGTACTAGCTGCAGCCTCCGAACACTCTTCAAGGATCGCCCCAATTAGAGCTCATTGCAATAGTCCAGTTTAGATATAACTGAGGTATGGATCACGGCTATATCTGACTGACCCAACAACAGATGCAGTTGATACCCCACCCAGAGCTGGGCAAATACACTCCAATCCACAGAGGCCACCTGGTTTTCGAAAGTGACCACTGTGTTGAGCAGCACTCCCAACCCCCCGCGTCCCCCCCCAAATGACCCCTGGCTCATTGCAATAGTCCAGTTTAGATATAACTGAGGTATGGATCACGGCTAGATCTGACTGACCCAACAACAGATGCTGTTGACACCCCACCCAGATCTGGGCAAATACACTCCAATCCACAGGGGCCACCTGGTTTTCGAACGTGACCACTGTGTTGAGCAGCACTCCCAAGCTGTGAACCTGGCTTTTCAAGGGGAGTATAACCCCATCAAAGACGGGAGATTTGAAGTCACTGGTCTACCTTTCTACTAACCCAGAGAACCTCTGTCTTGTCAGGATTAAGTTTCCATTTGTTCATCCTCATCCAGCCCATTAACGGCTCCACACACCAGTTCAGAATGTCAACAGCTTCCTTAGAATTAGGTGGAAAAGAAAGCTAGAGCTGGGTATCATCCACATACTGGTGACACTGCAGCCCAAACCTCCTGATGACTTCTCCCAGTGGCTTCATCAAGGGATTAAATAGCATGGGGGGGGGGACCCTGCAGCACACCACAGGTCAACGACCATGGGGTAGAGCAGGAATCCCCCAGCACTATTTTCTAAGACCGACACTCCCCAGGGAGGACTCAGACCACCGCAGCATGATGTCCATTAGCTCGGTAAGATACTATGGTTGATACTATCAAAGGTCGCTGAGAGATCCAGCAGAACTAGCAGGGTTCACACTCCCCCATCTTGTTCTCAGCAGAGGTAATCAACTAAGGCCCCGGTCACATGGGAGGTTTTGGGCCGGAAGAGGGATGGATCGGGGGCGCAGCAAATGGGTGCGATCTCACTGCAACATCTGGGAATCGGCGCGCACCCGTCCCTGATCAGTTCCCTACTGCCCAATGCTGTGGAGCAAAAAAAACCCAAGTAAAGAGAAGGACTTACCTGAAACACCGCAGCAAGCGCGGCCATGGGATCGCCAGCGCGGCCGTCGTCGAGAACATTCAAGGCTCCTGGCCAAACTGCACATGCGCAGCTGGCGACCTCAGTCTCCCGTCAGTGGCTTCCTCCCCGGCATCTGATCGGGCCGGGGAGCAACTGTGTGGCAGCTCAGGGGATCTGTGTGATCCCACTGCCGCGTGTCTCTTTTGGCACGGCTCTAAAAAGCCGCACTTTGGCCGTGTTTTTTTCTGCCATGTGGCAGGGGCCTGAGGCAACTAAAGGCAGTCTCTATTCCAAATCCTGGCCTGAAGCCAGATTGAAATGGGTCCAGAAAAATCAGTCTCTTCCAAGAGCCCCTGGAACTGAGAGGCAGCAACCTGCTTTAGCATCTTGTGCAAGAATGGCAGATTCAAGATTGGCCAGAAATTTTCTAACACAGTAGGGCTCAGGGATGGATTTTTCAAAACAGGCCTAATCACTGCATCCTTGAGCACAGGCGGCACAACTCCCACTCTCAAGGAAGCATTCAAGGAAGGAAGCGTATACGTGTTAGGACTAAAGAGGCACAGTAGTTGCTAGGGGTGTGCATTCAGGTCTACCCAAACCAAAAGTATACCTGAAAAATGCCTTACTGGTATTTTTTGAATATATTTCAGCTCCCCAAATGTATCCACGATTTTTTGGGTGAAGCGAAAAAATCCCCACCCCACCCCAAAAAAACCCAGATGTATTCAGGAATTACTGACAAAACTGGGTTGCCTAGCAGAACCCCAGCACAGCCAGGATCAGCTGCGTGGCAGGCTCTGTTGGGCAGACTGGTCTAAACCGGGCTGCTCAGCAGAACCTGTGGGGAGAGTTCTCTGTGCCGGATTGGCTCCTGGGCAGGCTTTGTTGGACAGTGTGGTTTAAAGAGACCACCCAAAAGAGCCCCAGCTGAGCTCTCTATCAGCTGGTTTTAGTGGCTTTGCCACTGCTTTTTTTTTCTTGGTATTTTTTGCTTCAGGTCTATTGGACCCCCAAAAAAATCGGGGTTTCCCAAAAATCCCAGATCTGAATACTTTACTGGTATTGGGATCCAGGTTTTTTCAGGAATCCTGAACTTTTCGGGTCCAATAGACCTGAACTGAAAAATACTGAGAGAGGGAAATTGCACACCTTTAGTAGTTACTCCATTATGAAATTCAAAGGTATGATTTTGTCTGTGTGATTCAAAGGGCTTTCTGCAGCCTGTGAGGAGTAGACAGCAAAACAAAACCAATTGTGAGCCTGTGAGGAGGAGGCAGCAAAACAAAACCTAACAAAGTTATCAGTGAAATTGACATGACTTTCACTACTAGAATACAGAAGGCGGTATTATGAATGAAATGGCAGCAGACTGGACTAGACTGTAAGGAAGCATGGGCAAGCATCTCAGATACACCTGTGGCAGACAGTCTTCTGCACTATCTAAGGGAATATGATTAAATCTGAAGCGGAAAAGGGATAATCAGGAAACACAGGTAATGCACCTTAAGTAAAGTGGGAAAAGATCTCCCAGGGACGATTAAAGCACTTTAAAATACATGTCTAATTTCAGCCTTTCCTGGAACACATATCTACAAGGATGCTTGACCTACTGCTAGATCTATATATTATACTGGAAGTATTTGGCCCTCAGTTTGGTAGTGTTAGAAATACCCAATTTAGAAAGCCTGACTGCTAAGGGGATTTTGGTGTATAAAATTATAAATCTGCAAAATGAAACAGTTAAAACACCATGTTCCAGAGGCCTTGCTTACTCCAGTCCCCTTGTAGGGCTTGAGCTGGGTGTAGGGGCTTCAGCTGGGTATGTCATTGCAATGCAAAATGTTGTCCAGAATGTGCACACCAACATGCATTCTGAGATTGCAGTCTTCAAGGAAGATATCTCATGATATGAAAATGAACGTAGAGGTTCAACTGTCATTTGAACCTATGCCAGAATTGTGCTCTGAACAGAATTGTGATCCAGAGTTCATTCAAATATTTCGGTTTTCAACAGTCTTACCACTTTTGTAACAAACAAACTTTAAAAACAGGAAATCAAATAGTAAGTAATTAAACCAACAACCTTGTTTTGGTCATACCCTGGCCAAGTTGCATAACATTTACAAACTCTTGCAAACAGCTATCAGGAAATACAAAACTTACTTTTGTATGATTCTCACTTTGCCTTCCCTGTTCCACTTCAGCATGGTGCAAGATTCCCCAAATTGTTTCTAATCTAATATTCTAAATATTATTGATAATAAATATACTGGAAACATTCATTTTCATAGAATGTCTTAACTCTCTGGCATGGGCTACCAGCAGATCACATTGTGGATCCATTCACAAAGTTTCATTGTATAGAAGCTAGTGCTTTGAGAGCCCTTGCTGATTTCCAGCTGCATGACAGTTCACACAGTGCGGTGGCTCAAGTGGTTAAGACGCTGAACTACAGGCTGTGGAAGGTCAGTAGTTCAGCAGTTCGAGACCCGGGTGCCGCATGATGGAGTGAGCTCCCATCTCTAGTTCCAGCTCCTGCCAACCTAGCAGTTCGAAAGCAAGAAATAGCAAGTAGATAAATAGGTACCACTTCGGTGGGAAGGTAACAGCGTTCTGTGTGCCTTGGTGTTTAGTCATGCTGGCCACATGACCACGGAAACGTCTTCGGACAGCGCTGGCTCTTCGGCTTTGAAACGGAGATGAGCACCGCAACCCTAGAGTCGGATTCGACTGGCTTTTGAGCAAGGGAACCTTTACCTTTTTAATGCTAAATTCACACACTGTAATCAGCCCAGATTGGCTTTTAGCATGTAACCCCAAACACAAGTTTTCAAAAAATTTCCATGGTGTTGAAAAGCTGATCCGGGGAGAGTTCAGCATGCGCAGTTGGAATTCATGTGGCCGCCACAGGGCAGCTAGGAGTCATCAGATGCTGGCTGAAAACCAAAGCTGAAAACTTTGCATGCTGAAACAGCCATGAGAGCAGACCAGGAGAAAACTTTTCTGTGGTCTGTCTCTGTGGTGAATCTTGTGCTGGGAAGTGTCAACACAGGGAGGGTTCTGCAAAATATCTTCAGATCTACAAAGAGAAGAGAAGGCTCTCTTGTTCCTGTAAGCTTCTGAAAAGTTTCTTTTTCTGCTAAAATATCTTGGGATGCAGTAGTACAGAAAATGAAACTAAATAATGTTGCAAGTTTAACCATGACAAACACTGCTCTTATCATTCCCAACCACAGCATGTTTTTACCATCCATAAGGTAGAAATATACAACTGAACATCATTTTAAATCTGCAGAGATGAGTGGGGAAACCCTAGAAGCTGTAAAAAAAAATTTTGAATTGCATGCAGCCCTGACTCACTAAACCTAAATTAAGAACATGTATGTAACTTAGCAGTTTTACAACTCAGCAGTAGTTGTACTGTATATCTTGTATTTTTCCACAAGCATATAAGAAGAAGAAAATAAACGCTGAAATTAGAAACAATCAAAAATGTGTTAAATGATTGATATTGTTAAGAGTTTAACTACAGGTGCTAAAGAGGAAGAAATGGAAAGCTTTCATGCAAGTGTCCGGAAAGAAATTGATCACACACATCAACAAGATGCACTGATAATCATATGTGGCTGGAATGCAAAAGTACAAAACAAAGTAGAATCAAATATTGTTCAAAGATTTGGGCTAGGAATATGGAATGAAGCAGGAGAGTGACTCATAGAATTATGTGAAGACAACAAGTTATTCTTTATGATCACATGTTTCAGGCAACCATACAGATGGCTGTACACATGGACATCAATGGATGGCCAATACAGAAATCAAATAGATTACATAATCAGAAGTGGAAGATGAATAAGCTCTATTCTCTCCACTAAACAAGACCAGAAGCTGATTGTAGTACAGACCATGAATCTTTGACATCAAAAATTACAATGAAACTGAAAAAAAAATTAAAACATTCATAGGGCCAAAATACAACCTATACAACGTTCCTGAAGAGTTTAAAGACCACGTAAAGAACAAATTTGCATTACTAAGTTCAAGTGAACGTAAACAAAAAAACCTATGGGTTGAAACCAGAGATATTATTCAGGAAGAATGCACAAAGACTATTCCTGTAACCAAAATAAATGAAAAGCCTTGATGGATGACTGATAAAACTCTTTAAATTGCTAGATGAGAAACAAAAGTAAAAGGTGACATAATCTTAAGTCTATATGCAGCATTCCAGTGACTGGTACACAGAGACAAAAAAAACTATTATAATAATCAATGTAAAGAAACAGAAGAGAACAACAAAAAGGAAGAACAAGAGATCTGTTCCACAAGATCCAAGAAATCAAAAGGAACGTTAAAGCATGGTCAAGCATGCTGAAAGATCAACAGGGAAACACATTCACTGCACAAAATAAAGAGAAGATGGGAACAATACACTGAAGAACTATACAGAAGACATGAAAGGATGACCAATTCCTTCAAAGAAGAATCTTTTGAAGAAGAACTTGCAATTTTAGAAAGTGAAGTGAAAGCAATTGGGAGAAGTGAATCACCAGAAGTAGATGGGATATCAACAGAGCTATTTCAAGCCACAGGGAGTCCATAAACATCTTAGCAACAAATACAGAAAACAAAACAATGGCCCACAGACTGGAAAAGCTCAATCTACATTCCAATTTAAAAAATGAGGTGTCAAAGACCACAGCAACTATCGGACCATCGTATTATTTTCTCACACAGCTAAAGTGATGCTCAAAATCTTACATCAAAGACACCATATATGGAATGAAAAATGCCAGATGTTAAAGTTGGATTCATAAAGGAAGAAGCTCTGGAGAACACATTTAAAATTTATGTTAGTTACTGGAGCACAGGAGAGAATTTCAAAAGAAATTCATCTTGTGTTTCATAAATTACAGCGAAGCTATTGACTGTGGATCATGAAAAATGATGGATGGTTTTAAAAGAGAAGGGTGTGCCACAACATCAGATTGTTTTGATGCACAACCTATATTTTGGAAAAGAGGCTACTGTTAGGACAGAATATGGTGAAACAGAATGGTTTCCAGTTGGCCAAGGTGTCAGACAAGGATGTATTTTATCTCCCTATCTGTTCAATCTATATGCAGAACATACAAGGAAACTTGGATTAGATTTAAAGCAAGATGGAGTGAAAATTGGTAGAAAGAGTATTAACAATTTGAGGTATGCAGATGATACCACATTACTGGCAGAAAATAGTGAAGATTAGATTTAAAGCAAGATGGAGTGAAAATTGGTAGAAAGAGTATTAACAATTTGAGGTATGCAGATGATACCACATTACTGGCAGAAAATAGTGAAGACTTGAATCAACTACTGGTGAAGGTTAAAGCAGAAAATGCCAAAGCAGAATTACAGCTGAACATTAAGAAGACAGAAGTAATGATTACTGAGGAATTACACAACTTTAAGGCTGACGATGAAGAAATTGAAATTGTTGAAGATTTTCTATTCTTTGGGTCCATCATCACCCCAAAAGGAGACTGCAGCCAAGAAATCAAGATGAGGACTTCCGGTTTATGGTGACACACAGGCAGACACATCTCCCGGACGACCCGGGGATGTAAACTGCACACCAGCGTGTGGGAGGGGGTCCGATGGGTCGCGACCCCCCAGAGCCTTGGTAAAAGGCTTTTGAAAGCAACTTCGGGAATACCCTTGAAAATTGGGGACAACAACATCAGGATCAGGATCAAGAACATCAGGAGAAGGAAGTTGAATAATTTGAAATAGGTATTGGAGGAGAGTTTTGCAGATACCATGGACTGCCGAAAAGACAAATAAGTGGGCTCTAGATCAAATCAAGCCTGAACTCTCCCTGGAAGCTAAAACGACCAAACTGAGACTATTGTATTTTGGTCACATTATAAGAAGACAAGAGTCACTAGAAAAGACAATAATGCTAGGAAAACTTGAAGGCAGCAGGAAAAGAGGAAGACTTAACATGAGATGCATTGACTCAACAAATGAAGCCATGGTGACCAGTCTGCAAGACCTGAGCAAGGCTGTTAATGATAGGATGTGTCATGGGCCAGCCAGTTGCCACTTCCTCGGAGGAGGAGGAGGAGGAGGAATCTGAAGAATTGGGTGGCACACCAGTGGAATCTCCACCTGAGCAGACAGATCTGGCAGCAGACCTAACAGAGGAAGCATCAGGAAGTGAGAACACTTCCCAGTCATGGCTGGGCTGTTTGATCTTCCAGGAGAAGAAAGAGATGCCACAGAGGCTGGCTTCTCTGCCAGCCACTCCTGAGCCATTACAGAGAAAGAGAAGGAGGAGGAGGAGGAGGCACTTGGTGGCTCAGGAGAGACAAAGGAGCACCCACTTGGCTGCTCAGCAATGATCAGTTCCTGGAGCAGAGTCCTTGCAGGATCAGGACTGACAGGCTGATAGGGAAACAGTAAAATACTCACACCTGTAGGAAGGTGAACATGACTGTAAGGAGCAACATCTGGCCTTGGGGGATGAGTCAGCAAAAGGCACAAATGAAAGGAACGTGCTCAGTGTGGAAGTAACTTTGCTAGTCATTCCTCTGTGTGCTTACTGGTTTAGCAAACAGACCTCTATCTTGATGTCTTATTCTTTGTCTCTGGTAAGTTGTGCTTGGTCCTGAAGCCTGGGACCCATACCCCTGTATCCTGCACCTGTTCCCAAGCCTTGAAACTGGACCTGTGGACCCTTGATCCTTCTACCCTGACCCTTGGACTGGAGCTTTGGATATCTGACTCTGGACTGGTTTGTAGACCTTGCTTCTGTGTATTTCTGTACTTGTCATTGTATCCTGGAAACCCTGGATACAACAGCAATGACAGACTTAGCCCTGAGTGTGACAGGATATTTTGGAGATCATTAATTCATAGGGTCTCCATAAGTTTTGACTTGATGGAACTTAACACAGATAGACAGGATTTAACAATTGTGCAGAAACAGAAGACATTTAGGATCATCTCAGTCTGTAAATTGCTCAGGATCACAACTAAGGCTGTGGTCACAGAAACAAAATAATCCACTTTCAATTCACTTTCAGTGCACTTTCCAACTGGATTTTGCACTGAAAGGGCTCTGGAAGTGGATTAAAAGTGGATTATTTAGTGCCTGTGCCTACAGCCTAAGTGTAACATTAAAGAATGCTGTGATATAGTAGAACAGTGTAAGTCATAAAAGGGAAGTGCTAGGGAGAAGTAAAGTTTAATCTGTACCCTGTTTTGACTTGATGGAACTTAACACAGATAGACAGGATTTAACAATTGTGCAGAAACAGAAGACATTTAGGATCATCTCAGTCTGTAAATTGCTCAGGATCACAACTAAGGCTGTGGTCACAGAAACAAAATAATCCACTTTCAATTCACTTTCAGTGCACTTTCCAACTGGATTTTGCACTGAAAGGGCTCTGGAAGTGGATTAAAAGTGGATTATTTAGTGCCTGTGCCTACAGCCTAAGTGTAACATTAAAGAATGCTGTGATATAGTAGAACAGTGTAAGTCATAAAAGGGAAGTGCTAGGGAGAAGTAAAGTTTAATCTGTACCCTGTGTGAAGAAATACATTTCCCCCCCCCCCCTTTGGAGGTTTGAAATTAGCAAAACCTTCACTCTGAGTTTTTAAAAAAAATATATCTGGGAAGAGAACAGGCATGGATGAGGAAGTTGGTCAATGGCTTTTCAGGCTCATCTTGGATACCTCTTAAGAAATGCTAATAGGTCTAGCTAGAAACAATTGGATGGGCCAAACCCTCCCCTCCAGCAGGGAACAGAGACTTGGAAGAATTAAGACTAGAAAGACTTCAGGAAGAAATTTCTGGAGACGTCAGGAAAAGCTTCCTTGACCTGGCCTGACTGGGACAGTGGAGGAGGGGAAGAGAGGTAAAAACTCAGGGGAGTAAGTAGGAAGCACTTGTTGAGTACTGAGTCCATCAGAGCAGACAGAACTCTTAACTGAGGTGTGGAGGAGGCAGCCATTATCCATGTGCTGGCCTGGAGAACTGGAGGAAGCTTCAATGGAGAACTGGAGGAAGCGTCAATGTAATGGTAACTCTGTAGAGATCTGTAATTTCCTAAACTGAAGAGCCCCGCCTATATTTTAACATCTGATAGGGCATGTATAGAGAGAGGGACAGAGGAATTGTGTTTTACCTGTTTCTTTAGACTTCCTTGCTCAATCTGGTGCTCTGGTAAAAGTATGCTTGTGAACATTTTCTTTTTAATAAATACTTTATAACTTTGTGTGCTGGTAGTGGTTCTCTGTACCACATAGACCTCCACCATCTTGGACACGCTATTTTAAAAGGAGTGCCGGGGGGAGGCAGGCCATTGGCAAGTGGCCATTCCTCCAGGGGTGCAGCAAACGGTCCCCATGGTAACCCAGCACTGGGCAGCAGAAGACACAGAGGCAAGGACTCAGAATTTGGAAGGGAAGCTGGGAGTCCTGACCCACCCAGTGGGCAATTCCTACAAAGCTCAGGTGGTGGTAAGGGGTTACCAGAGAGAGAGAGAAAAGCCTCTCCAGGTGTTGGTAAAACCTTGGACAGCAGGGTGGAACAGGGCCTGCAGGCCAGAGCAGGCCTGTTCCACCACATCCTATGAATCTCAGTTTATCTCCAACACTGACATAATGTTACACTAACAAAACAAAAAAACCTCTGGTGTAAACACTCCTGTACACTTCAATGGGAATGAAAAAACAATGGCCCCCAACTGCCTCCCACCGTGTCTTCAAAGCCATGGAACAGTTTAGGAAACCAAGCATGTCTGAAGCCATTCACCGCTCACCTAGGCACTATACAGATCCCAGATAGGACATTTATATCTCAAATAATAGACTACACACAGTATGAGGTGCAAATGTAGCATACAGTGTTTCACATAAATTAAACGAGGCTCTGTCACTCTGGCCTCATGCTATGCACAATTAAATAGAACGAAGATCAAAGGGACTTACAAATGGAAATCACTTTACAAGAGAGTAGCGCCATTGGCTTCAGTACATCTACTCTTGTGTAAAGCGAAGTGGGGGGGACAGAATCCAGGGCATCGTCCTCCTCCCCAAGGCTTATGATTAATATATGTACTTTCTTCAGTCTCCCACTACATTGTTTGGTAAACATCTCAAGAGCCCTTTTTAAGGAACTGGAGTTACAGACTTCTTTTGTTCCCGGGATCCCTGCAGGGGGAGGTGGCAGCAAGCAAGCCCTGAGCTCCCGGCTTTCTCAGGCTGGAAAGGGAGAGAGAGAGGCAGAGAGAGGAGACCAGACACACACACAGAGAGAGAGACGCTCACAAGGCAGAGCAAAGAGGAAGGTGCCCTCAATGGGAACAACTGCTTGTTCAATGCAAGTTTGTTCCAACACTGAAATGTTTCACTGCTGGCATGAAAAGGCAAAACAAACAAACAAACACCCAAACCCACCCTTTCTGACTGAGCAGGTTTGGGTGATAATCTTCAAGGTGGGGGGAATGTTCAGATTCCTAGGAAGAGGCTTGCTTGCTAATTAATTTCTCCATAAAAATTAAAAGTTTGGAAGAAACCAGTTTTTTAAAGGAACGGGGGAGAAAAGGGGATAAAATGGGACTGCACTGGGATGTTTATAAAGTTGTCTGAACACAAGAAAAAAACCACAGTAACATCGAGTAATGAAAGTGGAATTTTAAGGCAGTCTGAAAAACGCTAATGTTTCTACCCAGGAACTGACTGAGAATAGGATAAATTGCCAAGTGAGCCTGCACTGAGCCATCCACCATTGGTATTCCCAGTAGTCATGTATGGCTGCGAGAGTTGGACTGTAAGGAAGGCCGAGCGCCGAAGAATAGATTCTTTTGAACTATGGTGCTGGAGAAGACTCTTGAGAGTCCCTTGGACTGCAGGGAGATCAAATCAGTCAATCCTAAAAGAAATCACCCCTGACTGTTCCCTGGAAGGCCAGATAATGAAACTGAAGCTCAAATACTTTGGCCACCAAATGAGAAGGGAGCACTCACTGGAGAAGACCCTGATGCTGGGAAAGATTGAAGGTCAAAGAAGACGGGGACGGCAAAGGATGAGATGGTTAAACAGTGTCATCGATGCAACGAACATGAAATTGAGCAAACTTCAGAGGACAGCGGAAGACAGGAGGGCCTGGCGGGAGCTGGTCCATGGGTCGCAAAGAGTCGGACTTGACTATGCGACTGAACAACAACAACAAAGTAACAGCTAAGAGTTGTGAAACCAGTCATTAGATTAATTTATAGTGACCCTGAAGTTTCATATGAGCCGGCTATGGCTGGGAGGGCGGGGTATAAATATAATAAATAAATATAATACCAGTGGTATCCAGGGGTTTATCAGCTTTCATGGATAAGTTAAAACATGCCAAAATTTCATTCAGGCCCATAACCCCTATGCTGTAAATGTAGAGTTATACTTGTTGGAAAAATTGGCAAAATTGTTAAATATTCAGAGATTGCAATGGATCTTTGCTTCACTGGAGAGCAGGCATTTTCTTCTGTGTAAAAATCTTTATTTCTAAGGGAAGGGTTCACAGGAAATCTACAAAACAACAAAGACACCTAAGACTACATCTTTACACTTTGACCACACGGTCTACAACAAGGGAGATTCTTCTTCTTCTTCTTGACCCCTAGAAGGAAATCACCGGAATGCATTAGCCAATGATTGTTAGTAAATAGGCTTCAGTTTCCCAGGCTTTCTTCCCATTGGCTATCTGCCACGTTCCCTTCCAGGTCAGCCTAAACAATAGCACACAAGGTAAACACACATTAACCCTATAACGTCTGGATTTTAGACCTTGCATCACACATATTTCCAACAATACTAACAGGCTATCTAAATATTTAATAAGTGAACATATGCATGTAGCATTTATAGTTTTGTGTATATTACTGGAGTGAGTGACTCAGCATGCCTGTTCACTGGGAGTGCTACATCCCTCTAAATGTGTATAGGTGTTATCTCCTTGAACGGGATGCCTCTCTTTGTCTTAACCTGGGAGCTGCCCTCTGACCCCTCCTCTCTCTCTTTGTTCTTTCACTCACTTTACATGGCCTTCCATGGAGACACATGTCTCTGCAGGTCTCTAATGCACAAGACTGAGTCATAAATTGCTTGTACTATGCATTTTGTTTGAGCTCGTGATAGTGCTTCTAGATCACCTCCATCCAGCTGTCAACTGCCACAGCTGACACTATCAAAATGAAAACAGGAAGCAACCAGGCACCCCTCCTTCACTATGAGGAGGACTCAAGATGATCTGAGGGCTATCCCTCCAGATTCCAGTTGTTGCTGCTGCTGCTGAGACCATCAGAAGGAAAGGAAGCAGCACCCAGCACCCATCTGTCATTCCTGGAGAAAACAAGACATCCCAATCCCTCAGAGACTGACATTTCCAGGCTGCTGAATATAAGCGTGGCAACCTATTTATAGAAATGGACAGGAATATTTTTACCAGTGGCCATCACACCCTGGAGAACAATGCAACTGCAATGACTGGAAACCTTAAGTATTGAGCAGAGCACAATGAAAATGTGTCCACCACCTGTGTGTGTGAGGGGGGGGGGAGTATTAAATCTTAACAAAATTGTTCTCTTGGTGCTTACCAGTTATCCTGGTGTCTTTCCACTAATTGGTCAGAATTCTGGTTCTTAATGAGGAACTGAGTGGGGACTACTTCCTTCACACTCTTCCTTTGATCTCCACAAATAGAATGGGGTAGTGATTGAGTTTATTTTTTTTAGATAAGAGCTGAAAGAAAGAAAACTTTCAGTAAAGAAACCTATGACCTCCCAATGGTGACCAGTTCACTTTACCCATAGTGGTAGATTCAATGGCATGGATATTTATATTATTTAAAAAACCCAAAAAACATTTATGTGCCACTTTTATGTGCAAATAGAGTCACCAAGGAAGTGAACATTAAAACATTTAAGACATGCTCACTTAAGTAGCATTAAAGTAAGGTACATATAAGATATTTAAACAATTCAATAAAAACATATAGTCATACTTTGATAGACAGATTAGCTTCTGCCTCTCCCTGGGAATGATCAATAGGAGCTGGTGAATTATTGGTGGGCTGATAGTTGGAAAACACCAGTTAAGACAGTAGTTGGGAGTTGGCAGTGAGGGAGGTGAAAGGGAAAAGAGTGTGTCTGAGTGAAACTGTTGATACATGCTGCTTAGAGCTGGCTGAAAAGAATCAATTTGTAACAAATGATCCCAGTTGCAGGAATAGGGGAACAGTTCAAAAGTTCAAGGGAAAAGCAACATTGTTACCTCTAACTTGCTTTCTTCAGTGTTATATTCAAACCATAAATAAAAGCTACCTTCATCTTTTGTTTAACCCTGTGGGCTTTGTGTCTCAGAGAAAGAAATACACACTCAAGTTAATATCTTGGCCTAGTGAGAGAGAGAGAGGGAGAGAGAAAGGTCATGGCTCTCTGGAGATCCAAAGTTCTTACCTGGCCCACAAGCAACTGGTATCTATGGAAATATAAGGTACTCCCCCTTTTATGGTATCCCTTTGGGGGGGGGGAGAAACTAGTCCTGTATATGCTTAGACACATTTATTGGGGCTTTTGTGGGTTCCCCAGTAAATCAATTGCTTTCACTGCTAGGAATCAATTGCTTTTGTTTGTATTTTGAGTAAAAAAACCCAATATCATTAATTGGGTTTGCCTGTGTCCTTTATATAGTTTATATCTCTGGTAAAAAGGTAAAGGTAAAGGTTCCCTTGCTCGGAAGCCAGTCGAATCCGACTCTAGGTTTGCGGTGCTCATCTCAGTTTCAAAGCCGAAGAGCCAGCGCTGTCCGAAGACGTTTCCATGGTCATGTGGCTGGCATGTCTAAACACCAAGGCGCACGGAACGCTGTTACCTTCCCACCGAAGTGGTACCTATTTATCTACTTGCAATTTCTTGCTTTCGAACTGCTAGGTTGGCAGGAGCTGGAACTAGAGACGGGAGCTCACTCCGTCATGCGGCACACTTGGGTCTCAAACTGCTAAACTACCGACCTTCCACAGCCTGCAGTTCAGCGTCTTAACCACTGGCATTATTATGGCATGCGTGACCTTGCCCGACAAAGTGAGATTTATGTCAGATCCAGCCCTCACCACAAATGTGTTTAAATCCTTTGGTTAGAGGGTAGTAGTGTTAGTGGAAAGGGGCATCACAAATACAAACCAAACCAGGGAGGAGAGCCAATAACAGTCACTGGGCTATGGTGAACAAAGCAAAAAAGTCTTTACCCACTGCCAGATTATGGCATGCGTGGCCGGGCCCGACAAAGTGAGATTTATGTCAGATCCAGCCCTCACAACAAATGTGTTTAAATCCTCTGATTAGGGGGTAGTAGTGTTAGTGGAAAGGGGCATCACAAATACAAACCAAACCAGGGAGGAGAGCCAATAACAGTCACTGGGCTATGGTGAACAAAGCAAAAAAGTCTTTACCCACTGCCAGAAGACAACAGTAGAGGGAGACAGATGGATCTCCTTGGGAAGGGAATTCCAAAGTTCTGGCACCACAATCAAGAAGGCCCTTTCTTGGGTTGCCACCCACCTATCCTCAGATGGTGGAGGCACCTGAGGAAAGGCCTCTGAAGATGACCAGAGTGGAGTGGTAGGTTTATACTGGAGAAGGTGATCCTTCAGGTATGCTGACCCTAAGCCATATACGGCTTTTAAGGTCAATACCAGCACCTTGAATTAAGCCAGGAAGCAAATTGGGATCCAGTGTAGATGGTCCCTACAACCAACATTCTGGCCACAGGATTCTGTACCAACTGTAGCTTCAAGGGCAGCCCCATACACCGCACATTGCAGGAATTCTAACCTGAATGTTACCAGGGCATGCACAAGATCTTTTGTGCTCAGGAAGGGTTGCAGCTAGCTCACCTGCTGAAGCTTGTGAAAGGTGCCCCTGGCCATCATTGCTATCTGTTTATCCAATTGGAGGCCTGGGTCCAGCAGCCCCCCCCCCAAGCTAAAAACCTGCTACTTTAGGGGGAGTGCAACACCATACAGAACAGGAGACATCCCAGTTTCTAGGATCTCCATTTTCCCAGGATTAAGTTTTAGTTTGTTAGCTGTCATCTACAGCAAAACTCCTTCCAGGCACCTGTTCACTGTTTTCAAAACCACCCTGAAATCATCTGAAAGCACAAGACAGTGTGATATGCATATTGCTGGCAGCTCAGTCCAGTACTGTGTTTGTACAAGAGTGCAGCTCTCCAACAAAATACTTACAGGAAGAATGATAAAATAATTGTGCATATATATAACAGCCTTCTATGTATAAACACATCTCTGCTTACATCTAGAAACAGATTCCTCTTCCCGTCAGCTGGAGCTGCAGCAGATCTATCATGTTCAGCAAATTGACAGGAATCCTTTAGCCAGGAAAATCCAGAGGTCCTGTATGTATATCACAGGGATAATGTTCCTGTTTAAAGAGGAACTCACATTCCTACAACCAACAGGCAGACAGAAAACAGATCTGTGACTCTACCCAGGATCTGGTGCGAAGAGCACCATCTTTTTTTGGGACCTATTCCAGTGCAGGGAAGGGGAAGTTGGCACAAAACACATGCCTGCATAATGCTATTTTCAAGGCCAGAGATATGGTTTGCCTTAACTCTCTTATAACTCTTTGAACCCCTTGAGGATTACAGAAGGTCATTAGTACACAATCACCCACTGTACTTTTTCTCCTGGCTCTGGTCATGTGAGATCTGAGGTCAGGAAATTGCTCTTAATGAGCCAGTCAGAGGGAAGCTTCTGGGACCCCTAACTGTGGACTCCAATTCCCAGGTGCAACAAGTCTTAAAGATACAGCGCAGTTTTACTAAACTACAGATAACGCTGACTGGGGGCAGCACAGGGATAATGTTCCTGTTTAAAGAGGAACTCACATTCCTACAACCATGCAGACAGAAAACAGATCTGTGACTCTACCCAGGATCTGGTGCGAAGAGCACCATCTTTTCTTGGGACCTATTCCAGTGCAGGGAAGGGGTAGCTGGCGCAAAACACATGCCTGCATAATGCTAGTTTCAAGGCCTTAACTCTCTTATAACTCTTTGAACCCCTTGAGGATTACAGAAGGTCATTAGTACACAATCACCCACTGTAATTTTTCTCCTGGCTCTGGCCATGTGAGACGGCCAAGTTTAAAGCATGAAGCACCTGTGGCCATGGAAGAGGGAAGGAAGAGGCTCGGTACTCTCAACAGCCATAGTAGATACACACAGGGGTCATTTCCTGCAGGAGTGCACAGGAGCGGAGCTTCAGCAGTAAGGAGCCCAGGGGGCGGGCACATGCAACGAGCCCCGCCCACTGCTCCCAGCAGCCCTGGGCCACGAGGAGCAAGAAGCAGCCAGATGAGTTGCAGACCCTCCCCCTCCCCCACCCGTGCTGAGGCGCAGAGCCCGGGGAAGGCCTCCAGAGCCCCACTGCCCGCTTTCCCTGGCACCTGCAGGGTTGCGGTGGCAGTGGGGGCTTGATTGGGGGTGGGCCATGGGGGATGGTGGGGCCTTGATGGGGGGTGAAGGAGCCATGGGGGGATGGCGGGGGCTTGATCGAGGGTGGGAGAGCCTCCCTCCCTCCCCCCCCATCTGCTCTCTTTCTTTCTTTCCCTCCTTCTTTCTTTCTCTTTCTATTCCTTTCTTTCTTTCTGTCCTTTTTTCCTTCTCTCCCTCTTTCCTTCTCTTTTTCTTTCTTTCCTTCTCTCCTTTTCTTTTCCTTCTTTCCTTCTTTCCCTCCTTCTTTCCTTCTCTTTTTTTCCTTCCTTCTTGCACAGATCTGTGCGTCCCCCCCCCCATAGATAGCTATCTAAAACAGTCCAGTGGCACCTTTAAGGCCAAGGTTTATTCAGGTACAAGCTCTCTCTCCTCTGTGAGGGCAGATCTGCACGTCCCCCACCCATAGCTAGCAATCCAGAACAGTCCAGTGGAGCCTGACCAGTGGTTGTTGCCTTCTGACACACTTCTGGTGAGGTCAGCGGGTGTAGGATATGCAAATAAGCTATGCCAATGAGTTATGCTAATGAGCTCCTGCACCTCTTTTTCTATGAAATGATCTCTGGATGCACATCCCAGAGAGGAGACAGTGGTGACACACTGCAAATGAGTACTGAGCATTTCTTTGTGGGAAGCATCCATCGGTATCTGTTGCTGGCATATGGGGAAAAAATACAGCCCTGAAAATTTCTCAAATAGACAGATGTTAAAACTTAGGAAAAGATAACATACAAAAAGCTCATGCAGTACTTATCATTACATAGTCAAAGTGCTTTGATTTCTTGAGTATCAAATTTATGTTTTAAAGTGCAAGTTGGAGAGCACAAATATTTTTCTACAAGAAAGGGGGAAATAGCATGAAAGAACAAAACCATTCGAAACACATATAATAGCTTTATTTTTTTAAAAAAAAGTTAATTGTAAAGTAAAAATGAATGCAAGCATGTTTGTGTCGTAAACCAGTTTCAGAACAGCAAAGCCTTTCCAACCATTTTCTCATTATATATACTCAGAATATTTAAAGCACATTTATTGTGCTGTCATTAAACTTAATTAATGATAATAATGAAAAATGGTACATAACCTCATTTCTCCCCTCTGGTTTTGTGTCTAATTCCCATATTTATTGTGTTGCTCTTTAAAAATCCTGCCTACTTTTCTCCCGCTGTGAGGAGAATAGGAACACATGAATGTCTCTCCCTTATATCATTTATCTCAAGTCACTAGATAACTAGGAACACATTTCTTTTTCTTTTTATTAATTTTTCAAGCAAAAGAATAAAGGCCATAACCACCACTCAAGACAAACAAAGAAGGAAGGAAAAACCTTCTAAATTACAAAACATAGAAAAAAGATTACAGGGAAAAACACACAAAAATACAAAAGGAAGACAATGTTGGATCAAATTACTGACAACATTAATAATCATATTAGAGGTCTAGAAATAAAGGGTCAAATACATAACGATCAATATGCTTGCTGATGATGTGGCAATATTAACTATAAATCCTAAAGAAGCTTTACCAGAATTAATGAGAGAAGTCCATAAGTATGAAACAATAGCAGGCTACGTATTAATTATAAAAAATCTGGAGTGCTATATATAAATATTAAACCAAAATTTGAAATTCAAAATGATTTAGGTATCCCAATATTTCATAAATCATTTAAATAACTATTACTTTTAAAATATATTTTTTGTATTTTTCATATTTGCGTGTGTGTGTGCAAGTGTGCGTGTGCACCTAGAAATCATAGCGACCTCTAGTGACTGACCCTTACTGGGATCCTGGAGGATATTCAGAGAGGTGGCTGAATAAAGCCTGCCCCTGTCCTCCTGACTGCTGGTATTTCAAGATCTCCCATCCAAGTACTTGCCAGAGCCAACCCTGCTTAGCGTCCAAGATCTGATGAGATCAGGCTTTCTTGGGCTATCCAGGTCAGGGCTGGGTATAACTATTTCAAAGAATTTAAATAAACTTCAGCAGGTAAACTTCCATCCAGTGATTTGACAAATAAGAAAAGATGTTAAAAGATGGTCCCAGATACACCTGACAATTATTGGTAGAACCAGTGCTATAAAAATGGTCATGTTGCCAAAATTAAATTATTTGTTTCAAACACTTCCCATAGTAATTGAACCAAAAGACTTGGCAAAATGGCAAAAGACATTTACCCATTTTATTTATCAAGGTAAAAGACCATGACTTATAAAGACCTTGAGACAGAAGAAAGTGGACCAAGGGGGAGGGGAGAACCTAGTATAAGTAAATATTATGAGGCAAACCGGTTCAGAGCATTGATATCATACGTGGAGAGTACTTTTGATAAACCATGGATGGGTATGGAATCAAATGGGAGACATCTGGAATCAACTGGGGAAAAACCCATTTTCGGAGTGAAAAATGTAAGAGACATAAAATGGGTTGAGAATCCTTTTCTATATACAACATTAAAATTTTGGAATAAATGGAAAAACAAATTAATTCCAGAAATATCCCCATTGCTTCCATTTACATTACACCCCAATTTTTCTTACATAAATAAACCAGAAGAAAGAAAAAGGGATTTACAGAGAGACTTTTACAAAAATGGAAATCCCCCTCACTGTAGTACAATTAAAAGAAAAGTTGCAAGGAGTTTCAATGAATTGAATACTACAGTAAGGCAAACTATGACCAGAAAGATAATGAAATTTGAACAGATTCTAATGTACCATATGAATAGTACAAAAAGAATAACTTCTAAAATATACTCCTATTTAGTTTAAATAGATACAAATATGTCAAACGGTCTAAAAACAGTATGGGAAAATGATACTGGGATAAAAATAGAACAAAATATATGGAATAAAGTATGGGTGATTTACAGCGCAATCCTATGCAGGGTTACTCCAGTCTAGTCCCATTGATTTCTATGGGCTCAGACTGGAGTAGCTTTGCATAGGATTGTACTGTCAAACAAGGAAAACTGTATCAATAGCCCTTAGAGAGAATTATTTGAAATTACTACCATCGATGGTATATTACTCCAGTACGTCTTGCAAGAATAAGTAATACAAACAACATAAAATTTTGGAAAAACTGCAACCAGCAAAGTGATTATATTCACATAGGTGGTCATGCCTTGTAGTGTCACAGTTTTGATGGAAAATATTTACAGAAATTGAAAATATTACACATCAGATTATCTATGCCACACCAGCATTGGCTTTATTAACAATTTAGGGGGAACAAAATGGAAAAGTGACATCCGAGGGATTAATCGTGTTGATGTTGATGGCAGCCTGTAGGGCAACAGCAAAGTGTTGGAAATCTGCAGAATTTTTAGCTTTACATTATTGGTATTCCAAGTTATGGCAAATAGCTATGGCAGAAAAATTGACATATCAGAGTAGTCAAAAGTATAGCTAAAATGTCAGGTTTTTATGATACATGGCATGATTTTATTTCATCTATGAATCAGAAAGGGATTCAGCATCAGAAGCCCATCAGTGGCTATTAGCATTGAAGGTCAAAGAAGACAGGGACGGCAGAGGATGAGATGGTTGGACACTGTCATCGACGCAACGAACATGAAATTGAGCCAACTTCAGAGGACAGCGGAAGACAGGAGGGCCTGGCGGGAGCTGGTCCATGGGGTCGCGAAGAGTCGGACTCGACTGTGCGACTGAACAACAACAAATAGATAGGAACTCTCAGGCTGGGGCAAGTGATGCACTGTATTCTTGGTGCTTGGGGGGGCAACAGTGGGAGGGTTCCTAGTGTCCTGTCCCCACTGCTGGACCTCCTAATGGCACCTGGTATTTTTGGCCACTGTGTGACAGAGTGTTGGACTGGATGGGCCATTGGCCTGATCCAACATTGGCTTCTCTTATGTTCTTATGTTCTTATTCAAGCCCTTCCTCAATTTATGGGAAAGAATTTAAGTATAAAGTATACAAAGAATTATTTTTAACATCTTCTCTAAGTTCTATCTTGTAAGATACATTGAAAAATTAAGCTCACTAGGAACACATTGTTGTTTAACATTCCCTAGTTTATTTTTCCTTCTGTCTGTAGTAGTATGTTGTTCTTTATTCCTTTTGTTAAAACAGCAACATTTTGGCAGGCAATTGTTTCAAGTAAGAAAGGGATGTGGGGAGGGGGTCAAGATGCAAACTAACAGTTTAGTCCTGTGATTCACTTTGCACGAAGCTCAGTAAACCTTCTGTTTAGTTTAGTTTATATGCCTGTCACTGGAAACAACATGGATGTTTCTGACACTTGGCATATACATTCTGCAGGCTTGCTAGGGAGTACCCTCCTTGAGAACTCACTGAAGGAACAACTCAGTGTTATGGGCCCTTTTCCCCATCAACCCTAGTGCAAGAGCTGGAGGAGGACACTTTCAGGGCAGAATCAGCCTATGAGAGTGCTTAACCCTTCATCTGACCATGGATACTCCCCTGTAAGGATTGGCACAAACCGCGTGATGAGCCAAAATTTGGGCTGAATTCTGGCCAGATTGAGTCTTGGGAGGCAATGTTCAGCACACATGTGGTCTCCAAAGAAATCTCTGAGCTTTTGGGTGCGGCTTGGAAAACTAAACCCACCCAGAAACTCTGGTGTGAAAATGCTAGACAATGGTGGGGGTGGAGTTTTCCAGCCTTGAAAACACAAATAGGGATCCTCCAAAGCTTGATAGGCACTGCTGCCTGCCAATAACAGAGTTTCTGTTTGTCACAATAGAACTCAGATCTATACAAGTTTAGGATGAGTGTGTGTTTCCTTTGTTAGTATTGTGGTTTTGAATGGAGAGGGTATACTCACAAAAGAGCTTTGCTGCTGGGCCAGCGCAATCCTATGCAGGGTTACTCCAGTCTAGTCCCATTGATTTCTATGGGCTCAGACTGGAGTAGCTTTGCATAGGATTGTACTGTCAAACAAGGAATACTGTATCAATAGCCCTTAGAGAGAATTATTTGAAATTACTACCATCGATGGTATATTACTCCAGTACGTCTTGCAAGAATAAGTAATACAAACAACATAAAATTTTGGAAAAACTGCAACCAGCAAAGTGATTATATTCACATAGGTGGTCATGCCTTGTAGTGTCACAGTTTTGATGGAAAATATTTACAGAAATTGAAAATATTACACATCAGATTATCTATGCCACACCAGCATTGGCTTTATTAACAATTTAGGGGGAACAAAATGGAAAAGTGACATCCGAGGGATTAATCGTGTTGATGTTGATGGCAGCCTGTAGGGCAACAGCAAAGTGTTGGAAATCTGCAGAATTTTTAGCTTTACATTATTGGTATTCCAAGTTATGGCAAATAGCTATGGCAGAAAAATTGACATATCAGAGTAGTCAAAAGTATAGCTAAAATGTCAGGTTTTTATGATACATGGCATGATTTTATTTCATCTATGAATCAGAAAGGGATTCAGCATCAGAAGCCCATCAGTGGCTATTAGCATTGAAGGTCAAAGAAGACAGGGACGGCAGAGGATGAGATGGTTGGACACTGTCATCGACGCAACGAACATGAAATTGAGCCAACTTCAGAGGACAGCGGAAGACAGGAGGGCCTGGCGGGAGCTGGTCCATGGGGTCGCGAAGAGTCGGACTCGACTGTGCGACTGAACAACAACAAATAGATAGGAACTCTCAGGCTGGGGCAAGTGATGCACTGTATTCTTGGTGCTTGGGGGGGCAACAGTGGGAGGGTTCCTAGTGTCCTGTCCCCACTGCTGGACCTCCTAATGGCACCTGGTATTTTTGGCCACTGTGTGACAGAGTGTTGGACTGGATGGGCCATTGGCCTGATCCAACATTGGCTTCTCTTATGTTCTTATGTTCTTATTCAAGCCCTTCCTCAATTTATGGGAAAGAATTTAAGTATAAAGTATACAAAGAATTATTTTTAACATCTTCTCTAAGTTCTATCTTGTAAGATACATTGAAAAATTAAGCTCACTAGGAACACATTGTTGTTTAACATTCCTAGTTTATTTTTCCTTCTGTCTGTAGTAGTATGTTGTTCTTTATTCCTTTTGTTAAAACAGCAACATTTTGGCAGGCAATTGTTTCAAGTAAGAAAGGGATGTGGGGAGGGGGTCAAGATGAAAACTAACAGTTTAGTCCTGTGATTCACTTTGCACGAAGCTCAGTAAACCTTCTGTTTAGTTTAGTTTATATGCCTGTCACTGGAAACAACATGGATGTTTCTGACACTTGGCATATACATTCTGCAGGCTTGCTAGGGAGTACCCTCCTTGAGAACTCACTGAAGGAACAACTCAGTGTTATGGGCCCTTTTCCCCATCAACCCTAGTGCAAGAGCTGGAGGAGGACACTTTCAGGGCAGAATCAGCCTATGAGAGTGCTTAACCCTTCATCTGACCATGGATACTCCCCTGTAAGGATTGGCACAAACCGTGTGATGAGCCAAAATTTGGGCTGAATTCTGGCCGGATTGAGTCTTGGGTGGCAATGTTCAGCACACATGTGGTCTCCAAAGAAATCTCTGAGCTTTTGGGTGCGGCTTGGAAAACTAAACCCACCCAGAAACTCTGGTGTGAAAATGCTAGACAATGGTGGGGGTGGAGTTTTCCAGCCTTGGAAACACAAATAGGGATCCTCCAAAGCTTGATAGGCACTGCTGCCTGCCAATAACAGAGTTTCTGTTTGTCACAATAGAACTCAGATCTATACAAGTTTAGGATGAGTGTGTGTTTCCTTTGTTAGTATTGTGGTTTTGAATGGAGAGGGTATACTCACAAAAGAGCTTTGCTGCTGGGCATGGTGGGAGGGTTGCTTACCTAGCTTACTCAGTCAGGGGGCAGGGAGCGTTGCTTTGCCTTGGGTTCCTCTGTGTTGTGATTCAGTTTTTGTTTGTTTGTTTGCTGCAAAGGGTGGAAAAATTAGGACTGAATTCATCTTTCACATTATAGCACTTTTAAAAGAAGGATTTTCCTGCATGCTGTCTGCTTCCTTGGTGGCTTCTGTTCCTTTTTCTTTTCATTTTATTCCTGCATGCTGTCTGCTTCCTTGGTGGCTTCTGTTCCTTTTTCTTTTCATTTTATTCCACACACACACACACTTGGGGTTGTTGAAGGGCTGTAGCCAGCGGGGGGTGCAGCAGGCACTGCCCCATCACATCTGTTATGCCCCCCACTGCAATCTTCCCTTTTTTAATTCTTAAAGTAACTTGTTTAAGCCACTCTGCCTTGGGCAGCCCCTGAGCTGGCCCAAAGGGCGATTTCCTTCCTTCCTTTGGCTGGGGGGATGGCTGGGGCACACAGTGCTGCCTCCCTGCCTCCCTCCCCCAGAAAAGTACCTAGCTCTGGGGTGGGGATGGACAAGCTCACCACCCACTGTCCTGCCTGCCTCAGATGGCATGTGGGGACAGCGGAGGCAGGCAGGGGAGGAGATCAAGGCTGGTAACATGTGACCTGTCATGTGAACCTATGATGATGCTTATGAGATCCTCCCATGCCATTCTACCCTGCCTGCCTGCAATTCCTGTAATTTAATTAAATTTAAATTTTATTTAAATTTTATTTTTATTTATTTTAACTTTAATCAGCGCCTCCTGGTGCTTCCCCCCAAAAAAGAATTCCTGACTACATGGCTGGGTTGCAGTAAGATGAGGGATTGCTCTTTGGGTATTTGGGGGGGCTGCTTTTTTGGGGGGGTTCAACTTAGTTCTCTGCCATTTTATACCACCCACCCACCTACCAACCCACACACAAATACACTGGGCTGCTTTTTGTTTTGGAGTGATCTGTGTTTGTCTTTACTGCAACTGACTTTACTGCTGTCCATTTAAACCCCCCCTACTGACCTGGGGGGTGATCTGTGTTCATCAGCCTGACTCCCTGCACCCAGCCTACCTTGGGGGGCTTGTTCCAGAGCTGGATGCAAAAGGAAAGTCCAAAGCTATTTGATGCATATAATTGGAATTTGAGAAATGAATTAAGCTAAGATCGAAATCATAAAACGAGAAATGAAACATTTAATCACTTTTATCCTCAGAGTGAGTGAACTAAAGTGGACTGGATTAGAACACTTTCAGTCACAAAATTACAAAGTGTTTTACTCAGAGAATGACAACCATGAAAGAAATGAAGTTGCACTAATATTGAGGCAGTATGTAGCACAGGCAGTCAGGGGCTATAATGCAAAGTGTGACTGAATGAAATCAATCAGACTTCATGGAAAGCAAATCAATATAACTATCATTCAAGTTTATGCCCCAACTACAGATGCTGATGAGGAAGACATTGAAAGCTTTTATTCAAGTGTTCAGGAAGAAATTGATCACACACATCAACAAGATGCACTGAAAATCACAGGTTCCCAGAATGCAAATGTAGGAAACAAAGCAGAATCCAATATTTTTGGATTTGGGCTAGAAGCATGAAATGAAGCAGGAGAATGACTCATAGAATTCTGTGAAGAAAACAATTTGTTAATTGCAAACACGTTTCAGGCAACCAAACAGACAATTGTACACCTAGACATTACCAAACTGCCAATTTCAAAGTCAAATAGATTACATAATTGGAAGCAGAATATGGAAAAGCTCTATTCTCCCTACTAAAAAAAGACCAGGAACCAAATGTGGTATTGATTATGAATTGTTAATATTAAAAAATTAGAATAAACCTGAACAAAAACACTAAAATATCAATAGGGCCAAAATACAATCTAAGCAATATTCCTGAAGAGTTTAAAGAGCATATAAAGAACAGATTTGCATTACTAAGCTCAAGTGACCCAGAAGAACTATGGGTTGAAACCAAAGATATTATCAAGGAAGAATGCACAAAGACTATTCCTACAGCCAAAAGAAATGAAAATTTTTGATGGATAACTGATGAAACTCTTAAAATTGCTAAAGATAGATGAGAAGCAAAAGGCGACAGAAATAGAATCAAAAGCCTAAATGCTTTATTCCAGCTACTCAGACACAGAAATAAAGAGAATGATTATAATAACCAGGGCTTTTTTTGTAGAAAAAGCCTAGCAGGAACATAATAGGCCACACCCAACAACAGAAACCCATTAGCATATCCAGCCACACCCATGAGACCATAGCTCATTAGCATATTATGCTGCACCCCCATGTTACCAGAAGTATAGTCATCCAGCCACACCCACCTTTTGCTTCTTATTCTGTTTACCTTGTTTGTTGTCAAAACCCAGGGCTTTTTTTGTAGCAGGAACTCCTTTGCATGTTAGGCCACACCCCTAATGTAGCCAATCCTAATGAGTTTCTGCTATTGGGTGTGGCCTATTATGCTAATGAGTTCCTGCTGGGCGTGGTCAACATGGGGGCCAGCCGGAACTCCGTTCCTGTGCGTTCCTGCCCAAAAATAGCCCTGATAATAACCAATGTAAAGGAATAAAAGAGAACAACCAAAAAAAGGAAGGATAAGAGATCTGTTTCACAAGATCCAAGAAATCAAAGCATATTTAGGCATGCTGAAAGATCAGCACAGAAATACATTAACTGAACAGTACAAAACAAAGATGGGAACAATACACTGAAGAACTACACAAAAGACATGAAAGGATGACGGATCCTTCCAAGAAGGATCTGACCTACATTTTTAGCAAGTGAACTGAAAGCTGCACTGAAAGTAATGGGGGGGAACAAGTCACCAGTAGATGGGATATCAAAGGAGCCATTCCAAGCCACAGAAATAGAGTCCATCAGAATCTTAACCAGATTGTGCCAACAAATATGGAAAACCAAACAATGGATGACAGACTGGAAAAACTCAATTTACATTTCAGTTCCAAAAAAGGAGATGTCAAATACAACAGCAACTATTGGACCATTACATTAATTTCTCATGCAAGTACAGTTATGCTCAAAATCTTACTACACAGATTGTGATCATTTATGGAACGCGAAATGCCAGCTGTTCAAGCAGGATTCAGAAAAGGAAGAGGCACTAGACATCATATTGCAAATTTACATTGGTTATTGGACCATACAAGAGAATTTCAGAAGAAAATCAGCTGGTGTTTCATAGATTACAGCAAAGCTTCTGACTGTGTGGGCCATGACAGTTAATGCTGGTTTTAAAAGAAAGGGGTGTGCCACAGCATCTGATTGCTTCGATGCATAACCTGTACTCTGGACATGAGGCTACTGTTAGTACAAAATGCAGAGAAACAGAATGGTTTCTAGTTGACAAAGATGTCAGACAAAGATATATTTTCTTTCCTTTTTTCCCTATCTCTTTAGTCTGTATGCAGACATATCATAAGGAAAGGTGGATGAGATTTAAAGGAAGATGGAGTGAAAATTGGGAGAAGGAACATTAACAGTTTGAGATATGCAAATGACACCCCATTGTGGCAGAAAATATTAAAGACTTGAAATGACTAGTGCTAAAAGTTAAAGCAGAAAGTATCAGTGCAGGATTACAGCTGAACATCAAGACAAAACTAATCACTACAGGGGAATTACACTACTTCTTTAGGTTGATAATAACGGAATTGAAATTGTTCAAGATTTTCTATTCTTTAGCTCAGTCATCAACCCAAAGACAGATTGCAACCAATAAGTCAGAAGGAGATTTAGATCGGGAAGGGCAGCTATGAAGGACCTTGAAAAGATGTGTCGCTGGTGACCCAGATCAAGTTAATTCACGTCATAGTATTTCCCATTACTATGCACGGGTGTGAAAGTCAGACAATGAAGAAAGATGACAGGAAGAAAGTTGATTAATTTGAAATATGGTGTTGGAGGAGAGTTTTACAGATAGTGTGGATTGCCAAAAAGACAAATAAGTGAGTTTTAGATCAAATCAAGCTTTGACTCTCCCTAGAAGCTGAAATGACTAAACTGAGGTTACTGTACTTTGGTCACATTATGAGAAGGCAAGAGTCACTGGGAAAGACAACAATGCTAGGAAAAGTTGAAGGCAGCAGGAAAAGAGGAAGACCCAACAGGAGATGGATTTGACACAATCAAGGAAGCCACAAACCTCAGTTTGCAAGACCTGGGCAAGGCTGTTAATGAGAGGACATTCTGGAGGACATTAACTCATAGGGTCACCATAAGTCAGAAGTGACTTTACGGCACTTAATACACATACACACATTGAAATCAGCCTCATGGGCCCGGGCCCAGCCAAGTTCCACTGGACAACCAGTGGGACAACCCAACCCAACCAGTGGGACAACCCAACA
>NW_015169227.1:322417-331537 GCF_001447785.1 Gekko japonicus | reverse complement strand
TAGGAGTGTTTTACTGAATAATTGACATGAATATGAAAAACACTACAGATAATCTGAGCAGAGAACCAGCAGTTCAGGACATGTACTTGCAGGCAGCATTGATTCAACCAATAGCGCATTACCATCTCAACTTCCCTCTTGAAAGAGATACTTCTTTCACCTTTCCTACATTCATCTCCCACGGCCTCACTAACCCTAGCTTTGCCTGTGCATATGAGAAAGTACAGATTTTGCTCCACTCTCACTATTTAACTTTCATAAACAGGCAACACCAAGGAGGGCTGAGATTGCCTACAGGCAACCTTTTTGGTCCAAATGTGGAAAAAAACATGACACAACTGACCTGTGAAGATCAACATTGTGCCAACAAACAAAATGGGGAGTGGGAGTGAGTGTTGTACTTGGTCAGAAATACTGCATGTGCTGGTTATGAATGTTGTTAAAAGGACTAAAATAAGAATGCTTCAGAAAAGCCCATAAGAAACATCAGTGGTTTTTTCTTTCGATACACATTTTGGAATGTGACTGCAATGGATGCAAATAATACTGTGCAATTTGTGCTTTGTGAGCAGGGTCTTAGTGGAGTACAAGGGGACTAGTGAGAGAGGTTCTATTCAAACTTCCACTGTCAGAACTACCCCATACCAAATTCTAATTTTATACCATTGCTGCTTATGGGAGGAGACCTCTCATCAGTACCCTGCTGGCTTCCAGTCTGCCCTTCCACCTCCCAGCCATGACCTGACCCAACTAGGTGGGCTTAGACTCGTTTTAGGGAAGAAGCAAAGGAGCTACCACTCTGGCCAGGAGTTGTCTGCCATATGTCTAGTAAATGGTAGCTTCATGACTCCCTTGGAAAGAACAAAGTAGGATTTACTACTTCCTAAATTTGTCAGTACAGCCACGTTCTGAATATTAAACTGGAATGCATGGTCATCATAGGCCACCGTAGTTGTTTAAAATAGGGTGCTTATTTCACCAATTGCTGAGTCTGAAAATATCTGTCTACGTTCCCTCACGACTAATAAGCAGTTGCAACAGGGCAGCCTTCTACCTAGTAAGGTTATATTTTCCCAATTTTCAAAGTATTGGTGCCTCCAGGTGAGAATGACATCATTACAAAACAAAGAAGCCACACTGTATAGTCTGTAGTCCAAATATGTCACATGAGATAGCTGATATTCTATACTCCAAGCCTGCCCAAAGATGTACAGTTTTATAGGTGGTCCCCTTTGCATTTTAAGCACATAGACTAATCTTCAGCCTCAGTTCAAACTTCTAGTTTTCAGAAGTCAGATTTCACAACACTGATAGGCTGGGCCCTTTCCTCAGTCATCATGAAGCATTAAAGGTGAGCATTGCAACCCTATGAGAACAGCTGCTTGGCTGGCAAAGGTACCACCCCTGCCTGCTCAGAACTTTTTGTAAAGTGTTTTTTAAAAAAATAATCTTATTTTGAAAGAAGGCCAAATGCACATTTAAGCAGGTAAGATATTCAAGACAATTTGAAAACAAAAACAGAGCAGTAGAAATGATGAGAGTCCTATAGTACCTTAAAGACTTAACAAAATTTGTGGCGGAATATATGCTTTCATGAGACACTGCTCACTTCTTCAGATACAGCTAGAATATGAGTCCATCTGTCCTGTATCTTGAGAACATCCGTGCCCTGCAGGATTTGTTATCTTTCCGCAGGGCAAGTAAGATGGAGATGTTCTGCCAAGCATCTGGCTGAGGACGGTGATGGTATAGCATGTTGTATGGCACTCTCACACTCTCCATTCTCTGCAGCCCCCCTCCAGGAAGCCTGTGAAATTTGGGATTTTTCCCACCATCTTGGATCAATTAAATTATACTGATATACTATTGGAGCTGTATTTTTTACATATTTATTCTTGGTTTTAACTTTTAATTTATTATACATTCTCTCCTGTTGTAAGTTGCCCTGAGCCTTGCTTGCAAGGAAGGGCAGCCTAAAAACCTAAATAAATATATAAATAAAAGTGGAATGATTTCAGATGCCAAATGCCAATAGGAGGTGAATGACAATAGCAGGTGTGACTGGATTAGGTGTGATATGCAGAGGGGTAGTAGAAGTGGAGAAAGCAGCACTGGTAATGAGATAGGAAACCTAGGTCTCAATTCAGTCCAGGAGGATGCATTGTCTTGAGCTTCGTTATCAATTGCAATTCAGCAAAGGAATTTCAAAGGGAGATTAAAAAGAGAGACTGCTGAATTGCAACTGATATTGAAGCTCAAGACCATGCATCCTCCTGGACTGAATCGAGATCTAGGTTTCCTGTCTTATTACCAAAGCCGATTTCTTCACTCCTACTACCCCTCTGTTTATCACACCTAATCCAATTATGCCTGCTATTATCATTTGTCATCTGAAATCACTCCACTCTTCAAGATATAGGTCAGATGGACTCACATTCTAGCTATATCTGAAGAAGTGAGCAGTGACTCACCAAAGCTCACATCCTGCCACAAATTTTGTTAGTCTTCAAGGTACTATTGGACTCTTGCTCTATTCTACTGCTACAAACAGACTAATATGGCTACCCGTCTTAATCTGAAAACAGAGCAGACAGTTTACTGTGGGGAGAAGACAGTGTATGTGTTTAAAATGCAACTACTGCAGTGGAGTATTATGTATTCCTGTCTCTCCAGTTCTCCTTCATTTTGCCTGCAAATTTAGAACAGCCCCATTAGCAGTGAGACAGAAGAAAGCAAGACAAAAATACAAAAATATAAATATAATTATGTGTTTGTATACCTTTGTAGCAGATTCTAGCTTGCAAGTTCTGATAATTCATTGGAAAGATCAGACAGTACTTCAGACATTTTAAAATGGTTACCTGAGACAAAAACAAGAGATTGGCACATCTTGATCCCCAACAGTCATTTTGCAAACAATTTATTCACAAAAGTTTCATTTCCCAAATAGGAAAGTCTCATGTTGGCTAGAAAGATTTAAAGGAAAATACATTTTCATGCATATTTGCCTTGGTCTAGATATTCATTTACCTGAAAAACAATGCAATAAGAATGAAAAATATGAGCTAATCCTGCAGTAACAAAATTTCAACATTGTCATGAACTCCTTGTAGAAGCAACTCTCCAGGATAACTAACGATCTTTCTTCGTTTTGCAGCTTTAAGAGTACCCACTAATGCTTCAAAAAGGTTGGCACATTTTTCATCAGCAAAGAGTACCCCAAACTTCACACTCAACGTCCCATCAGCATCTAAACAGAAGAAAGAGTATTACAATACAGAAATAATCCTTCCCGTGCAAAAAAGGAAAGATTTTTAATAATCAAGATCAGAAATCATTTAGGCTTAAATAATCAAGATCAGAAAAAAGTTATTCATGATTAGCTGATCCCATCCTGGAGTTATGTCTGCTGGGCGGGACAGGACTTCTGTCACACTGGTAGAACTCAAAAATACAGTTCCGTTGAGAATTTATACCACTGTTGGGCTATTGGTAGTGAAGCTCTTTTACCAGAAGATTACTTGCCACTTAAGATGTGTGTTGCTCCTGCATCTTATTGTAGCACATGACAGGTGGCAATGTAACAGTTACAGCTGCCTTCAACCACGAAGATACAGTTACCATAGCAGATGATTCTGTTCAGGTTTCCCCAAAGGAAGACCCCAAAGCTCGGAATTCCTTTGTTGGTGAACACCATGTATTTCCAGGTGAGACAACAAACCAGCACCCAGTGCTAATGGTGCATGTCCAGGATCCCATGCAATACTGCAGAGGATTGTGGATTACCTCTTAGATTAAGTGATGCAAATGCTTTCAGTGGCAAAAAGTTGGCACTGCTGAAATTACCAATAATCTTTCCTTATGTTTGAAAATTAAACATCTGGACAAATCTTCCCCCCCCCATCAAGTCACAGCCAATATATGGCTACTCCGTCGGGTTTTCCAGCCAAGAGACGTTCAGGGGTGTTTTGCCCTTGCCTGCCTCTGCATAGCAACCCTGGTCTTCCCTTGGTGGTCTCCCATCCAAACACTAACCAAGGCCAACCCTGCTTAGCTTCTGAGGTCTGATGCTTGCTTGGGCCACCCAGGTCAGGGCAGACAAATCTTTACCAATATGTAAAGAAAAGAATATGGTTTGAGAACGAGGCAGGTATTGGCCTAAAATTTTGCTGCTACTTGTAACCACAAAAATCTTACTACTTACTTTTGGTCCCCAAGCGTTGAATCTCTTCAACTAAAAGACTGATTTCATGTTCAACGTTCATTGTTGCCTACAAATGAATTATTATTTAATAAGTTATTACTTGTTCTGCTCAATCTTCTTTCATCTCTGTTCTATCCTAGCTGAGACTGAAACCCAAAGAAACAATTCACAGACAGAGCATGTAGAGTTCCCTTTGAAGTTTTTTTTTTCTGAAGCTGCTCCCTCTCCCAAAGAGGCAAGCCACCATTCAGTTTCCCCAAGCAGCTTGCCTCTTTGGAGAGCTGCTGAGAAAACTGCAGAGGAAAGTATGTGCTTTCAGTGTTCCCTCTAAGCTGAGTTAGTGTGAGCTAGCTCACAGTTTTTTAGCCTTCGGCTCACACATTTTTGTCTTAGCTCAGGAAGGATGGCTCCAGAGCAAACTAATTTATGCAGTAGCCACAGCTTAGAGGGAGCATTGTGTGGTTCCCTTATTCACACCCATCATTTTTAAAATCATACCATAAAATACAGTAGTCTTGCATATCTTGTTAACATAGTGGTTAACGTCCTTCACATTACTCATGAACTCTTCAAAATATTTACTGAAAACATGGTTTTTAATATTTTAAAATTGAAATGGTCTGAGAATGTAACAATTTTTTTTTTAAAAAAAAATTATTTTTGGATTTATATCCCGCCCTCCCCGAAGGCTCAGGGCGGCTAACAACGAGGCACAAGTGCCAGAGTTAAAACAGATAAAAACAGCCTAAAACAATAAGACAATATAATACAACAACAAAGTGTCAGTAGAAAAATGTTTTCTACAGCATCACATCTGAATTTGTTTTCTACGACATCACCTCTATTGAAAGCAACTTTGCCCTGTGAAATATTTGCTATGCAGCAACACAGATTTGTACAGATCTCCTCTTCCTAAGGGAGAACAAGAAAACACTGACCAGTTTCCAGGGTGTATAAGGGATGTTCATTATAATACTATTTGTGCTTGGATAGACACACAGTGTACGTGTTGGGGGCGGATTAAAACTACTAGAACTGTCAGTAGCTCATACTATTCTCAGTAACTATTTCTATATAGTTCGTCCAAGAAGAGCAGCCATTTAATCACATGTACATGACTGAAATGCATGCAGGGCATGTATAGTTAGGTACCCCTGTACAGGTACTGGCGCCCAGGTATATAATATACTGTATACCAACTACAGATCTGATGGTGTAGATGGTTGCTTTCTTCAGGCTTAGTCTACATTACGGGAAGAGTCATAAAGAGAATAGTATTTATTTGTCTTCATGAGTAGTGTGTGCCAATGTTCCCTCTAAGCTTCACACTGTTGTGAGCAGAAATTCTACCTCGTGAGCAAAAAAAGCTAGTAGCATTAAAGTTCTGGGTGAATCTACATTTGACTTGCATAAATTAGTTTTTTAGAAGATTACTTCCAAAACCTTGTAAAAATCTCAGAATAAATTCTTTTAAATTAGTTTTTTATTTATTTACTAAATTTATACCCCGCCTTTCCCAAATGGGCTCAGGGTGGGTAACAACAAAGTACATAAACAATTAACAACAAAGACACTAGACAATTAAAACCAATAATATAATTAATTCTTAAAACAGCTAACCCTTACACAATTAAAAGAAGGCGCATCAGGTGTAAACAGACCACCCCCGTAAGTTGGATTGATTGTACTGGAGCCATACCAGGTTCATATGGTATCAAACTCCACACAGGGCAAATAGTCAGGGCAACTTCTACGCAGGGAGGCCAACAAGTTGGGTGTCCACCACCTGAACTAAAAGCCTGGTGGAACAGCTCCATTTTACAGGCCCTGTGGAACTGTAATAGGTCCTACAAGGCCCTGATCTCAAGTGGGAGGCATGTTCCACCAAGTAGGGGCCAGGATAGAGAAAGCCCTGGCCCTAGTTGAGGCTAAGTGGGCATCCTTTGGGCCAGGGACAACCAGAAGATGTTGATCAGCAGAGCACAAGACTCTCCAGGGAGTATATGGGGAGAGGTGGTCCCTTAGATATGGAGGTCCCATGCCAGTCAGGGCTTTAAAGGTTAATACCAGCACCTTGAAATGGATCCGGTACTCAATTGGTAGCCAGTGCACTTAGTGGATCATGGGCTGAATACGCGCCTGCATGGGCGTCGCAGTCAGCAGGCAAGCTGCCGCATTTTGCACCAGCTGGATTTTCCGGGTCAGGTTTAAGGGTGCGCCTGTGTACAGTGAATTACAGTAATCTAGTGAGGGCAACCAATGCCGTCTCTGTCCCATGACCAGGGTGGAAGCCAGACTGGAATGGATCCAGGACAGATGCTTCACCCAGGAAAGCCTGAAATTGCTCAGCCACTGCCCTCTCAATCACCTTACCCCAAAAGGGCACGTTAGACACTGAATGGTTGTTGGACAAAACCGCAGGGCCTAAAGATGGTTTCTTCAGGAGTGGATGTACCACTGCCTCCTTCAACCTCACTGGGAAGGTCCCTGTTGAAAGGGACAAGTTGATGATCTCCTCCAGGGGGGCCTGCACACCATCCCCACAGGCCTTAATGAGCCGGGATGGGCACGGGGCAAGTGGTACGCCTAACAGTTGCTAGGATCCTGTTGACATCTTCCAGGGAGTCAGTTGAAATGGTCCAATGAAGGGCCAGAAGACTGACAAGGAGCTTCTAGTTCCCTTACTGTTTCAGTTGTGGTTGGGAGGTCGTGGTGGAGTGACATGCGAGGAAAACGCCTCACAGCCAATAGCTAATTCCCTATTATTTTGCTTACCTTGTGGCAATATTGTCAATGCTCGAATGATTCGCCGGGTGCGAGCTTGCAGATGCAATTTCGGCTGCATAGAACTCCTTCGCAGCCTTGGTTGCCATCTCATATGACTTCATAAACGTTCTATAGGATGCTCTTGACGCTTCGTCATGAACTCGCTGCCACTGTCTCTCTAGCTGTCTGAGCCTTCGCTTCATCAGCCTTAGCTCCTGGGTATACCAAGGAGCCAGCCTTGTGTGAAGCGCAGAGGGCGTCTGGGAGTGATCTCATCAATGGTCGCCGAGAGTCGGCTATGCCAGTCCTCAACTAGCTCATCTAACAAGCCGCCAGGGGACAATGGATCCCGGAGAGCCATCTGAAGCCGCGAAGGGTCCATTAGGCTCTGCAGGCGAGCATAAATCCACTTGCCACCTAAACAGGGAGGGTTTGGTATGCCCAGCTGGACCATCAAGGTGTAATGATCTGACCATGGTACCGTCTCCACAGCTTCCAGATCAACATTTATCCCCATCCCAAAAATCAGATCCAGTGTGTGGCCTGCTTGATGCGTGGGAGTCAATATAAAATGGGAGAGTCCCAGAGTCTCCATGGATGACACCAGGTCTCTAGCCTGAGAGAACGATACAGCATCGGCATGAACACTGAAGTCCCCCAGGATCAACAGCCTGGGGTATCCCAAAGTCCAGCCCGATACAGTGTCCAACAGGCCGGGCAGGCTGTTTGGTGGTGCGTTAGGCAGTCAGTACACCAGCCAAACAGCCAAATTCTCCTCGGCTTCCCATGCCAGGCCAACACATTCAATGCCAGCTATTTTTGGCGCAGGGAGCACCCTGAAGGAAAAAAGATTCTTGGATAAGCAATGCCACTCCCCACCCACCCCGCCCATTAGCCAGGGACTGGTGGAGGACTGAGAACCCAGGTGAGGTAAGCTGGGTCAGGGCGACAGTTTTGTCCTCTCTCACCCAAGTCTCAGTCACACAAGCCAGGTCTACATTTCGCTCTGCGAGATAGTCTCGAAGAACGGTGATCTTATTATTAATAGACCTGGCATTGCACAACACCAGCGTCAGAGAAGGTATCTTTCCTTAGTCCCACAACCAGCATTTCTTGGGATGGGATGCAGGTGGGAAGAAGTCTGAGCCTTACCATATCTCCAGTTTCTTCCATTCCTCCTAACGGAATTCCACCTAGACCCACCACTATATCTCCCCCGCTCCCCTATTACTGGCATCCCTGACCCCTGCATGGCTTCCCCGTGTGGTCTTATCGGCCCAATAATAGCCCAACTAAGTGTCCAGCAAGAGGGTCAACAGAGCCTTACCTGTAATCTAACCTTCCCAATAAAGCTCACAATAATCCAAATTATACAGTCAAGGTTAACACAGTATCCACAATGTTAACTATACCACTATTCTAAGATAAACACATACAATCATACAATTAATAGATAACACCTCTACTACTAACCCTCCCACCCAAACCTCTCTACTTACTAACCCTCCCTCCCACTAGCAAGACTGGACAATTTTATATAATGGGTGGGAAAAGAGGAATCTCCCCATCCCCTTGTCTAATTAAATCTGACCCATTCATCCTAACTAACTAAAAAACCTCATGAAACAATTTAATAGTTCACAGCACCATTAGATGTTACTGGGTAGTCAGAGGTGTTCTGTGAGCCGTAACAGGAGCAGTCAATGATAGGAAAGGAGATCAAGAATCTTTTATAATACTCCTTCCAGCCTGGACACTCGCAGTTCCACCCTGGACCCCTGAGGAGATGGTCCAAACCTGACCACCACCAGACATTCACGTCTGCACAAACATGAATGTTAATGGAGCCTCGGGTTCCATTTAAACTATATTTAAACAAGAATTTAAACATTATAATAGAAAACAGAATCAAGTCAAATTTCACCCACCCATTTCCACTATATTGGTAGACCTGGCCTCCAGAGAACAGGTCTACCCATCCCTTGCCACTATATTGGTAGACCTGGTCTCCACAGAATAGGTTTACCCACCTCTTTCCACTATATTGGTAGACCTGGCCTCTGGAGAATAGTTCTATCTGCCCCAGTCCACTATATTGGTAGACCTGAGCTTGGACCATTGTCCTGTGCTCAGCCTTAGAAAATGTATCA
>NW_015169227.1:295774-322406 GCF_001447785.1 Gekko japonicus | reverse complement strand
GGGGGGGGGCAGGACCTCTTTTAGTCCACTTTGGGGGGGTTTAAGTGAAATATGAGAACCAGCATTACAGGTCAAGTATAACAGAGAAGGATCACTGTCAGAACTCTGCCTAACCTAACAAACAGGAAGCTGCTTAATGTATACTCAATAAGAAGTTGTCACTAATTGTGGCTGCGGTCACACACACACTAAATAATCCACTTTCAGTGCACTTTCCAACTGGATTTTACTGTGTGAACTGGCAAAATCCAATTTGAAAGTGGATTGAAAGTGGATTATTTAGTGCGTATGACCAGATCCTGTGGCTCTCTGATTAGTGTACCATATGTTACTCTTGTTTTTAAATACTTATTTGTCTCATTTATATGCTGCACATTTAGGGGTACCCTTTAAGAAGTCACGTGCTGGGTTAACTACTTGGAACAGTACATTAAAAAGGACAGAACACAATTTTACCCTAAACAGACAATAGGTTACAGAATAGTAACACAGCACTAACAGCAGTGTTTCAGTGCCTAAGGCAAAAGGCAAGGCACTCTTCAAAATATGCCTAAGCCAAAAGGCAAGGCAACATCAGACTTTCAATCATATTAACCTGTGGAATCCAACTACCTCTCTGTCACACTCTGCCCAGAGGCACTGCGCCCGGTGTGAAGCCAGATCCAGGCCGGGGGCAAGCGAGGGGCTGCAGCTTCTGGGCAGCAGCAGGAGGAGGAAGCGGCGCCGGCAAGAGCAAGAAAGTGAAGTGCCCTACCAGCGGAGGGGCAGCCCAGGCTGGGCGCGCCCCGGGATCGACATGACCACGGAAACGTCTTCGGACAGCGCTGGCTCTTCAGCTTTGAAATGGAGATGAGCACTGCAACCCTAGAGTCGGATTTGATGGGCTTTTGAGCAAGGGAACCTTTACCTTTAAGACCTACTTTAAGGATCAAGCCACAAAATATTACGTAGGTAGGAACATCCGCATGATCAGCTTGAAATCCAGAATTTTGCATGGGACACAGTTCCAGTGGAGTGAAAAATGCAGAGAGAACCATTTCTTCAAATAACAAGAGGGATTTTCAGAGTGCCAAATTCTATGCCAGAAAAAGTCCTGTCTCTACTGTTACAAGAGTCATACCATAAACATAAATATATTCCTTGTCACAGGAGGGAACAATTAAAAGAAAAAATTACCGCAGTATACTTCAACTGTAAAATTAATCCAGTGTGAAATAGGCTTTCTAATACAACTTGGCAAATGTATGTGTAGAGTAGACTCTGATAAGGGATGATTGCCCCCCCCCCCAACTGTGAATTTGTCAGACAGGCAGAAACTGAATGCACGTTCAGGTTCCTATCATAGGTGAGAAGGGAAATCTGGTTTTTTCTATTACAGGTGCATAACTGCCTGTAGTGCATTGCTGTGCAAATGAGTAGGAAGGGCGCATGAGCAACTTCCTTCCTGAACTACACCAAGCCTAATTTGGTCATGGTGCTTCGAGGCACATGGGTTTGATAGGCCAAACAAGCCCCACTTGACTTGATGGTATTCTTTTCCTCTTGCTTCCAGGAGCTCCACAGTGTCCTTCCAGGCTGCTCCACAGGATTCACAAAGAGCTTTTGGTCTCTGGAACTCCCACATGCCGCACATTTTTCATCGCACACAAGCCGGGTGTCAGCAGCACAATAAGAGAGCCCGTCTCGGGTACTTGCAGAGGAGGAGAACAGGGCGGAGACGTGTGAACTGCTGGCATGGAAACAATTAAGAGGGGCGCACGGAGAGACGCGGCAGAGCGACCTGCTGCCAGCAAGCACCGCAGCCCGTTTGGAATCCCGATTGTTTGGATGAAAGTCTCATTCATGTCAGCCAGGCGTACCTCTTAAGCAGCCGTGCCTTGCAATGCAGGCGGCTGGGAGATTTATTGGGCAACGTTGAGTCCCCAGAAACCTTTTTTAATGCTAGGGAGATCATAATGGGAAGCCATAATGCAATGCGAAATTACCTAGGGCAAACGCTTCCCCGGTCCACTAATAGCAAAGGATTGCCGTAGAAAGGGGCTCAAAAAAGATCTTTTAAAAAAAGAAAAGAAAAAGGCACAAGCTCCACACGGATTAATTTACAGCACACTACTGGGGCTTCCCTATTCCCGACCGCGTGCAATGTCACATGGAGCCTGGTGCGGAAGTCCCGGATTTTAACTCCCTCCGTGTGCATGAGAGCCATGGGAGAGTCCCTCCACCCCCTCCAAAGGAGACACCGGCTTGCATCGAAGAGCCTCACAGCCCTCATCAGACTTACAGTCGGTGTCTCCTTGCCCTTCCCCGCCACCGATCCGGGTGGCCAAGCCCTCGTCAGACCTTCCCGCTTGCCCGAGCCGCCCCCTCGGCCACCCTCGTGGCTCATCCCTGTCTGCCGGGCGCTCGGGAGCGCCGTCAACTCACCTCTCTTTGCTTTGGCAGGATGGACGGCTGGCAAGGTAGCCGCTCTCAGGCGCAAAGTCCAGGAAGAAGTGCGGCAGGGAGGGAGTGTCAGAAGGCGGGGAGCCGCTGCAACGGTGGGGGGGGGGATCGAATGAAAGGAGGAAGGAGAGACCTGTTGGCCGGAGGGGAGTTGGATTCGCCTTTGCGGTGTTTTCTGAAAAAGGCGCTCACGCCGTTTCTACACGCCACTTGAGAAAACGGCGTGAACGCCTTTTTCTGACCTACGTCGCCTAAGGGGTGCGTATTTACTGCTCGAGGATTGTAGTCTCAAAAGGGTGACCGGCAGGGTGATCAGATCAAAACGCACGACAGGAACTGTGGTGTCGTCGCCTCAACAGCAGCCCTTTCCCCCCAAATAGGTAGTTTGCACCTTGAGCTATCTTTTGATGTACACATGCATCATGATGCCCAATAAAACTGTTGGTGTTTAAGATGTCACAGGACTCTTGCTTGTACACGCATGCAGAGGAAGAGGAGTTGGTTTTTATACCCTACAATCCCCTAACCTAAGGCAGCTCTGCCATTCAGCAAAAGAAGCACGTGCTTAGGGCACCAAAGGAAGGGGGGTGCCACAGAGGGGTTTTTTTTGCCTATACTGCTTACTGCTATTTAGTGTTAATTTTTAAAGTTTATATTTATTATAGTTGTGGTAGATGGCCTGGAAGATAACTGAAATTTCACCTTCAGCACTTTTTGATCCTTAATGTCCTGTCAGCTAAGCAATGGAAGCAAGCCCACAGCCAGAAAATTTTATTGGGGGGGGGATGAGTACAGTTATGGTGAACATATCATTATTTATTATGAATCAGCTATGATGTAGTGCAAAGTCTCTACAAGGGATCATTCTACAAAGAAGGTTAAATGACAGATTCAGGTGGGTAGCCATGTTGGTCTGAAGCAGCAGAACAAATACCTATATAATACCTATATTATGGACCGGTAATTTCCATTTCTGTCTCTAATTGGCCCTTCCTGGCAACTAACTCCCCCCTTTCTATATGTAATGGTTGAGGAAATTCTGTTTCGCTGAAGCACACTGAAGTAGTGTGCTTACACAGGAAAGCTTATACCTTGAATAAAACTATGTTGGTCCTAAAGGTGCCACTGAACTCAAACTTTGTTCTTTTTTTTCTTTTTTATGACTGCTGCCTGTAGCTGCATGATGACAGGCTGTGAAGCGTTTCCATCTGTCTCCTTTGCCTCGGTGCTCAGAAAGTAACACTCCCATAGAAGAGCAGCACTCCCTTCCTTCCAACACAGACTGTCTACCTGGGTATGGATGGCATTCTCTCTGAATTCTCCATAGAAGCAGGAGTCCCTGCTGGGTAGGAAGAGCAAGATTCAAGTCCAGTAGTACCTTAAAGACCAACAAGATTTCCAGGGTTATATAATAACCTTATTATCCCTCTTTGATCCTTGAATCTGTTAAACATCTTCATTATGCTGTGAGATAATTTACTGCTCGCCCTCTACATGTACGTATGGACTGGTAATTTCCATCTTTTGTTTCTGTCTCTAATTGGCCCTTCCTGGCAACTAACTCACCCCTTTCTATATGTAATGGTTGAGGAAATTCTGTTTCGCTGAAGCACACTGAAGAAGTGTGCTTACACACGAAAGCTTATACCTTGAATAAAACTATGTTGGTCCTAAAGGTGCCACTGAACTCAAACTTTGTTCTGATAATCCAATTTGTTTAAAACCAAATTATCCCTGTCTCCCAGTGGCCACCTACTTTATTTGGTAGTAGAGAGACGGAGGAGGAGAAGGGGGGGGGTCCCGTCCTATCCCCACATGTGCAGAGGTGCCAAGCATATCCAGGAGGCATCTCCTGTGTGGCATCTGCTCCACAGCAGGCACCTTGCCCTCCACTGGGTCTGACTCCAGAGGAAGCTGGCTCGGGCCCAATGTCCCCACTCACCTCGGTGAAGAAGGGCTTAATCACGGCAGCAGCCTCTCCAGGGTTGCTCACGCTCTCACTCTGGCCGCAGCACATGTGACCCTGGCCAGGCTTTGTCCCTCTGCGGTGGCTGCACCTCCAGCCCGCCTCCCCTGCTTCTCCCTTGTGCTCATGAGCAATGCTCCCTCTAAGCAGTAGAGTCTTGTGAGCAAAAATTCTGCTTTTTGCGCTACTGGCATTAAAGTTGTGAGTGAACAATTTGGCTACTGCATAAATTAGTTTGCTCTGGAGCCATGCTTCCTGAGTGAAGACAAAAATGTGTGAGCCAGAGGCTAAAAAACTGTGAGCTAGCTCACGCTAACTCAACTTAGAGGGAACACTGCTCACAAGGCTCCAGCTTGGCTCATTCCTCACTGGGAAACAAAGGAGGGGGGGAGGAAAACAAAAAAGGCATGATTGAGGAGGCAGGGCACATTCGGGAGAGGGCATCGCCCTTGGGGGCCCCCTTGTGGCTATGGGCCTGAATGGGAGGGCCAAGGGGCACCATTGTTGGGCTGTGTTTGGGGCATCAGTTGACCTTAATCCAGCCCTGCCCTAAGGAGTCTCAAAGTGTTTACAATCACCTTCCCTTCCTCTCCCCACATTCCATAGAAGTTGTTCTCTCTAAACACAAAGGGCCTTTTCAGATACATAGAATCATAGAATGTTGGAAGGGACCGTGCAGGACATCTAGTCCACCCTGCAGGAGCATAGCCTAAAGATAGCCCTACAACATACCTGAAAGATGGTCATCCAGCCTCCGCTTGAAAACGTCCAGTGAAGGAACATCCACCACCTCCCGAGGCAGTCTGTTCCACTGCTCAACCACTCTTACAGTTAGGAAGTTTCTCCTGATATTTAGCTGGTATCGACTCCCTTGTAATTTCCACCCATTAGATCTAGTCTTGCAATCCGGAGCAAGAGAGAATAGATCTGCTCCATCTTCTACATGACAGCCCTTCAATTTTTTTTTAATTGAATTTATTTGTAGGTTTTTATGTTATAAAAGCAAAAACAAGAATACAGTACATAACTAATTTTTTGGAGTTTACGTTAAACATTCTTTCCAAACTATTTGTTAACTCTATACCATCTTTTTTGAAAAGCTTTTCCATCTTTTCCTGAAAGTATCGTATTTAATTTAACCATTTCTGCAAGTTCAGATATTTTAGTAACCAACTCTTCTCTAGTGGGTAATTTCTCTGCCTTCCAACATTTAGCAACAAGAATTCTGGCTGCAGTAAGGATATATGAAAAAATACATGTATCATCACGCCTAAACCCTTCTGGTATTATATTTAGCAAATACATTTCTGGTAAGAGATGTAAATCTATATCCATAATCTCGAATATTAGCTGTTTAATATCTTTCCAAAATTTATAAATCTTCTCGCACCGCCACCACATGTGGAAGAATGTACCTATGTTATTTTTGCACCTCCAACAGTTTCTTGATACCTCCTTTTAACATTTGGCCATTCTATCCGGTGACCAGTGCCACCTATAAAACATTTTAAATATATTTTCTTACAGCCCTTCAGATATTTGAAGACTGCAATCATGCTCCCTCTAAGCCTTCCCTTTCCCAGGCTAAACATACCCAACTCTTTCAGCCTGTCCTCATAAAAGTTGGATTTCAATCCGCTCACCATCCTGGTTGCCCTCTTCTGGACACACTCAAGCTTGTCAACATCCTTCCTACATTTCAATGGTTTATTTATTTAAAACATTTTTATGCCCCCTTTCCACCCTTATCAGGGTCCCCAAGTCAGTGCATATAAAAACATTAGAAAAATTAAAATATTTAAATTTATAAAATAATACAATGAAAACACATAAGCAAATACCAGAACCAGGGAGGAGGGCCAATAACAACTATTAGGGGTATGCTAAATGAAGCAAAAGAGTCTTTGCCCACTGGGGAAGGAGTTCCAAAGTTTTGGTGCCACAACCAAGAAAGTCCTTTTTTAGGTAAACCCCCCCCCCATCTAGCCTCTGATGGTGCTGGGAAATGAAACAAGGCCTCCAAGGATGACCAGAGTAAATGGGTATGTACATATGGGAGACAGTGGTCCTTGAGATAGATTGGTCTTAGGTCATACAAAGCTTTAAAGGTCAATACCAGCACCTTGAGTAGTGCCCAGAAGCAAACTGGAACAAGACTGGAGTGATATCGTCCCTATGACGCACTCTAGTAAATACTCTGGCCACAACATTCTGTACCTAATGCAGCTTCCAGACAGTCTTCAAGGGCAGAGCCATGCAGAGGGCATTGCAGTAATCTAATCTAGATGTGACCAAGGCATGCACCACAGTGGCAAGATCTTTTCCACACAGGAAGATTGGAAAAGGGATGATGGCTGCCATCGTAAACACAATTCTTTGGGCATAGGCTCCACTGCACTTAATGCTTCCAATGGCCTAATACAGGGTGCTGTGTCTCAGCAAGCCAGAAGAGGAAACCTAGGTTAGTACATTTTCTCAATCAACACACACCACTAAGCAAAACTGTGCATTAAAATCATGTAATGCTGTATTGCTGTACAGCAGGCTTAGTGATTAGAAACTGTCTATAATGATGCTCAGCACATGGCTGCCAAGTTGTCTGCATAACCACAGAATGTGATTAACTATGAAAGATGTGTTATCAGGTCAGTACAATGGGATACACGTTTGTGCTTCTGATTCATGGCTGCGGTCACACAGCATCAGGCACGCTAGAGAGACGGAAGATAGGCGGATTTTCCAGGCGCGATCTCACCGCCACATCTGGGAAGCGTAGAGCTCCCGTGGCGAACCCGAGGCTTCCCGCCGAAGATGCACGGTTAAAAACTAGTACCCGAGGGGGAGGGGGGGGGATGTGATGATACCGGTACCCATTTCAAGCTACAGGGGGAGGTTGCAAGTCTGAATGCTCCCCACACCAAAAACAAATAAACAAACAAAAATCCACGGTATTTGGAAAACTAATACCAGAAGAGTTTTTGCCTAGCTGTTTCCCTGAAATATCAGCTGTATACATGCAAGGTTTGTGTTTTTTAAAAAAAATAAATGTGGGGGTACACTTAATTATATAATTGTTCACATAAGGAGGGGTTCAACCCAAGAAGAACTTGGCTGGCTTAGTTTTCTCCTCACCTTGCAGGTACTTAAATCTGAGCATAGTCAGGAGCCAAAGAGTTTTAAGGTCCTTCAGCTTGCAGCCTACAAGAGCAATTAGCAAACCCAGAATGAGGAGCCACCCAGGTGGTTTGTTTTCTTTGTTGTCCTGTTTACTTAAATTATTGTGTTTAACTTGGCTGTTTTGGAAATTTCTATAAGACATTATAGGTCAAAAAGCACCACAGAAATGCCATGATATTAAAAAATGCCAAGCCTGGGGGGGGGGGAGAGAAAACCCACCCAAAGGAATGGTGTTCTCGGGGCCTCTCTTTAATACTTGTTTGCAGCGCTGGGGATTGTTATCAGAAGTCAAGTCTGTCTTTCTTTTACAGTAAATAGGAATACTTAAAAGCCAAGACGTTTTTATTGCAGCATAAGCTTTTTTGGATAGTCAGATACAAGACAGGGGAGGAGCAGCCCGCCTCAGCAACAGAAGAAGAAAAGATAGCAAGCATTTAAAGCCAGTAGTAATGCTTCTTCTTAAGGCAGTGTCTCAGATATATGAATCTGGATTAATAGTTGGCCATGAACATTTTATAAAAAGCTATAAGGCCCGTTAAACTGTGATCTGGAAATAAGGACCACTCAACTGACCTCTGAGTAAACATGCAAAGGATGAGAGTGCTAGGTTAGAAATACCCAGATAGCCTAGGTGCCTCAGCTGCTCCCTCCCTTCACTATCAGTGTCACCAAAACCTACTCCATTAGCATATCATCTCTGTGTTACTTCCTGAGGCAAACAGGTTCTCCAGGATGAACAGTGACACATAGGGCTTCCAGATATCAAAGTAGAAACGACTTCTAAACAACAACTGCAGAGAGGAAATCTCAGCAGTCACTGTAGCTTTTCCAGTCTTTGCAAGTCAATTTGTCTCCCTACGGAAAATGGTCTATTCTATAGGATTGTTAAAGGTACAGAAGCCCCAATGTCCTTCAAGCTGGAGGAGTGGAAAGATGACTGCCAGCTAGTAAGATCCAGGCTGTTTTGTCTCTTTCCTGTCCAGGTACTTAAGGCCTGGTGCAAAAATGCTTAAGTGACAGTGAGATCCGCTCTGCATTTAGAAGCCTCCCCACCTCCTCTCACCTGCTTGTTTTGGCATTATTGTAATTTTGTTGTTGTTGTGAGCCTTTTTGGGTCCCCACTTGGGGAGAAAGGTAGTATATTAATGCATTGAAAGACAGGGACAGATACTTTGGCACAACGTTTCCCTGACAAAGACTTGTGGCACAAGTGAGGTTGCCAATCTCCAGGTGGTGGCTGGAGGTCTCCTGGGATTACAGCTGATCTCCAGGCAACATAGATCAGTTCATCTGCAGCAAACGGCCACCTTGGAAGATGTGGACTCTGGCATCATACCCCAGTGAAGTCCCTCCCCTCCCCAAACCCTGCCCTCCTCAGGCTCCACCCCCAAAATTTCCAGGTATTTCCCAACCCAGAGGTGGCAGCCCTACTATACCCTACCAAGGTCTTTCCGCTTCCTAAACCTCACCCCACCCCACCCCCAGTCTCTACTCATAAACCTTCAGGTATTTCCAAACTCAGAGCTAACAAACCTACTCTCCTCGCAGGGAGGCTAGTCTTACAGAATGGCGATGGGCCAGAGTCTGTTAATGTTTCCGAGGTCCTGCAGGCTTCCTTTTAAGTGGTCACCAACCACATACGCCATGTACAGTGTTATGCTGATAAGGCATACTCATTTATCACTCCATTTTCTTCTACTCCCAACTCCATCTTCACACATGCTTTCTAAGGTGGAAGTCTTGTACACACTTGGGACTAAGGCTGCTTTCACGCACTTTGGACAATGCACTTCCAGCCCACTTTCGTGAAGCACAAAAATCCACTTGCAAGTTATCCAGTGTATGTGAAAGCAACCTCTTATCCATCTCTGATGGATTTACATCATAGTAAAAATGTGATGGATTGGGAATTAACATTTATTCAGCTAATTGGAGCATGAACCTTCTTAGGTGAGACCAGGGCCGGATCAAGGCCAATTGATGCCCTAAGCACAGCCCAACAATGGTGCCCCTTGGCTCTTCCACTGCTTAATGACAGGACATTATTTATTGGGGGGGGGGGATGCCAGGCAGATGTAAAGAACTGTCGCTGGCCTAGCATAACATCTCTCTATTTTACATGCCCTGCGAAACTGTATTAGATCAGACAGCACAGATGTCACTCGGCAGAGAGTTCCACCAGGCTGGAACCATGGCAGAAAAGGATCTGGCCCTGGTCGAGGCCAGCTGGATATCTTTTGGGCTGGGGACCACCAGGAGGTTCTTATCTGCTGATCTTAATGCTCTTTAGGGGACATACTGGGAGAGGTGGTCCCGAAGGTACGTAGGTCCCTGACTGTTAAGGGCTTTAAAGATAAATATCAACCTTGAATCTGATCCGGCACTGCACTGGCAACCAATGCAGTTCGTGCAGCACTGGATGTATGTGTGCCCTCTGTGGGGTCCCTACGCTTCTGCATTTTGTACCAGGTGGAGCTTCCGGGTCAGTTTCAAGGGTAGCCCTATGTAAAGTGTGTTATAGTAATCCAGCCTGGAGGTGACCGTTGCATGGATTACTGTGGCAAGGTCAGGAAGAGACAGATAGGGGGCCAGTTGTCTTACTTGGCACAGTTAGAAAAATATCCGCTGGACAATGTTGGCGATCTGGACCTCCATAGATAAAGCAGGGTCCAGGCTCACCCCAGACTCTTGATGGTAGGTGCCCGGTGTCAGAGGTACCCCGTCAAGGGCTGGGAGTTGGCTCCCAAATCCTGTCATTCCCCCCCTCCCTCAGCCACAGAACCTCCGTTTTAGTGGATTCCGCTTCAACCGGCTTTGTTCCAACCATCTCACTACAGCCTCCAAACCCTCAGCCAGATCTTTCGGGGCAGAGTCTTGGTGGCCACCAGTCGGCAGATATAGCTGCGTGTCACTGGCATATTGGTGACGCCCAAGCCCAAAGCTCCGAACCAGCTGGGCAAGGGGGTGCATATAGATATCAGACATTCTTAATAAGTGCCAAAGGTGCAATAAGAGAGTAAAAATTCAGTTATCTTCCAGGCCAAACCCCACAACTATATTACATATAAACTTAAAAAAAAATTATTTAACACTAAATAGCAGTAACCAATATAAGCACATTATTTACTCATCTAGGGCAATAGGAAAAGCAGATTTTCAACTCTTTTAAATGCATTTTAAAATAAAATTGTTATAAAATAAAAATGCAAATACAAACATTTATTGAAAAGTGTTTTTAATCACCCTCCCAAAGATTATGGCAAAATATGATCTGATATTATCCCTACTGAAATTATGTGATCTCAAGAGCATTCTTTTCAATTCTGAAAATCCTCTCTCTACAGAAATTGATGTTGGTGGACAATTAAAAAAAAAGATATTCTAATGGAGAAATATCACTATTTGTACGAAACAAAACATCTTTTATTCCATTGCTTTCTAACCTTAAAGATATACAGCATTTCAATATACATGGATCAGAAGATGCAAAATAATGCTCATTGTTGCCTAGTTACAACTGTATACTTTTAAAAGTTTTCTACTGCTTTTTTAAATTGCAAAGTCTTTGATCAAGTCCTCAAAACTAATCTGATGTAACAAATCTGTTTATATACTTAGCAGAGACAAGGTAACCAGCCTGTCTTGTTGCATAGCCACCCCTGCTGCCCCCCCTTGGTGTTAGTGGTTCCACTGCTTATCTTTTCTTATGAATAGCCATAACAGAAGGAATGACTGAGAAAAATATTTCATGTTCAAGGTGCCCCTCCCTCCCTTGGTGCCCTAAGCACGTGCTTATTTTGCTTAATGGTTAATCCAGGGCTGGGTGAGACAGACTCCTTCAATAGGCAGAACGACTGAACCAATTAAAATATTCAGCCAGTGGTAGCTTCACCAAGTGGATAAAAAGTGACCTGTCCCTTTAATAGAGGCTTAGTAGAATGTTATTTACCAGGGCTGTGGTCAGGTCAGGTGTGTCATTTGGTGCAGAGGGGAAGTGATCCTATTTCCCCCAGTGAAAATTGAAATGGAATTGCGCGATCACACATCCCTTGGTGCTGCAGGCTCAGCCCGTCACTGGCCGATCAGATGGCATGTTTGGGCGAGTGGGGTGTTGCTGTTTTTTTGCCTTTCCCCCCCATGTGCATAAATGAGGATTTGAACCCTCACAGCGGTCCACGGCTATGAATCGCTTATGCGGCTATGTGCAAACTAAGTGAGGGGAAAAAATGGCACTGAATTGGGATGGATTGGGCAGCCTATCCGGACGGCTTGAGTGTACTTGCACGATCAGACAGCAGAAAGTCCATCCATTATTATTATTTATTACTTATTACTTAAAATTTGTACCCCACCCTCCCCAACTAAGCAGGCTCATGGCCCATCGGAACCAGTTAGAACCGGTCTTTCCCCGTGTCTTTTAACTCCATTTCTGTGGCAAGAGCAGCATGGGCTGCTGACAACTGTGGGACCTTTCCTGGATGTTGCTGTCTGATCGTGCCCTTTAGATCTATCAGGTATTTGCAGCTGAGTCGTATCTAAAGGCACGTCTGACCACAGCTGGGTGATGTTATCCCAAAGTATGTGCTCCTAGGGACTGCACATTGAATTAGTGTATGGATAAAGCAGCTTCCTGTTAGTATATATTACATGTCTTGTTCCTTCCCTTTTAGGATTATTCAGTGCCTAAATTCTTGGAGCCCTCCACTAGGAGCTTTGTGGATTGGTTGCTAAAGTGATCTCTACTTTCCCTGTCTCCCCATCCTTTTGCTCCCATGCCTCTCTTCTTGAGTGGAGTAATTTATATCCTGTTTGAATGCTGGGAACAACTGGTTCTTTACATGGGCTTCTAATATTGGGTGCTATTGTTGAATGCTTGAAACTAATTTGACAGCTGGAGTTTGTTTCACATTCCAGGTATTTGTACTGTTCTTCTCAATAAACTTTGGTTCTGTTTGCATTCTATCCAGATCTCAGCATGCCTTCCAAATTTACAGTGGCAACCCACTACTGTTAACTGGTAGTGTGGGCCTAGGCTTGCCAAGTCCCCCCGGCCCCGTTCCCCGCCGCCGGCGGAACTCCACCCCCACATGCATGTCACCCGGAAGTGACGCGGGTATGCCGGACACGCTGGGGGCGGGGCCAGGACCATCCGAGGGAAAACTCTATGGCCGGGAGTCCCCCGCTCCGGTAAGTTTCTGACTTGGCAACCCTATGTAGGCCACAGTCTGGACTGCAGAGTGTCTTTAATTTTGTGCAGAATCTAAGCCAGAAGAGTGATGGGCAATGGAAGGAAAGTTTTCTTTCTTGTGCTTCAGCTATTTTAGTGTGGAGCTGAACCTGAACTGGAAAGTGAGTCACACTGAAACATATTTCTAATCACACGTTTATATCCAAAGTGCAATTTTTAATCCCCTTCCCCAGCTACTTTTTTAAATTCCCATTTTACACATCTTGTAGTTAAGTTCATGATCTGCAGTGAGGAATCTGCACATTATCTGAAATAAATATTTTAGTCTCCACCCCTACGAATAGGGGTCTCCACCCCTAGTTTTCCCCTCTCACCCCCAACTTAGTTTTATAGCATTCTCACTGGAGGAATGAGGATAAAAGAAGAGGTTTGGCTTGTGCCTAGTGTTGCCAGCTCTGGGTCGGAAAATACCTGGAGATTTTTGGGGTGGAGCCTAAGGAGGGTGGGATTTGTATGTCAAACAGTCCATCTTCCAAAACAGCCATGTTCTCCAGAAGAAGTGGAATACATTATTTTAATAAATAATAAATAAGCAATCTGTGTACTCAGTTGTAATTCCTGGAGATCTCCAGACCCCACCTGGAGGTTGGCAACCCTACTGGAGAGAAGTAACTATATAGCTAATGAACGTTTTTGGAACGTCAGCCTTGCAAATGCGCGATTTTAAAACTTCCGTCCGAGATTTATTTCCTCTGCTCTCAGAATCGGTTCGAACACAGTGCCAATTAGTTTATCGCATGCTGGAAGGCCGCAGCTTGCCTGTTTTGCGATGCCAAAAAAGGTTCTTTCTGCTACCTGTTAAGCAGAGACCTACGGCAGTCCTCCACACCTCTAGGGGTCGATGCAGAAAGCACCCAGTTTTAGAGGAGCACGAACCGTACGTCATGCTGAACTTCGCATCCGGGTCCCCCGCGCGCGCGCTCTCCTTCCCAACGACGACTTTCCTCTTTTCCGGGAACAGAGTTCTCCGAAGAGTGTCTGTCTCTAGTGGAGTGGGCGTGGCCAGAGCCGAGCAGGGAGACGTACTGAAACTTCATTCGAAAACCCTCACGCACATATACATTTCCTATCTACTCACACACATACTCTCGCGCGCTCAGCCACGCCCCCTCCCTCCTGGCCTGTCGCGCTTCCTCTTGCTCCCCACTTAACAACTCTGAAGAAGGCAGACAGGCTCCGCGAGAGATCAACAAGCGTCCCCTAAGGCAGCGCGCTCAAGGGAGGGCGCGCGCGTGCGCGCTACGGAGGGCCAGTCGAGCCGCTACCGGCGCGAGGCGGTGGCGGCAGCGGCTCCGCGCGCGCGCTCCCTCCCTCCCCCCTCGTTCTTCTCCCCTCACCCTCCCCCCGCCCCACTTGGTCTGGGGGGATCGATTCCCGGGTCGGCGTAAAATGGAGGGTCTGACGCTGAGCGAGGCGGAGCAGCGTTATTACTGCGACCTCTTCTCCTACTGCGACACCGAGAGCACTAAGAAAGTGGCGTCCAACGGGCGGGTCCTCGAGCTCTTCCGCGCCGCGCAGCTTCCCAGCGAGGTGGTCATGCAGGTAGTCCGCCTCTTCCTCCCTTTCACATCGCCCCTTTGTACTTCTTCCCCCACACGCACTCTTTGCCCCCCTTGTGAGGGGATGACACGGGGCGAGACCAACTCCCCTCCCCTGACAGGCCAGCCTCTGCCCTCCCACGGACCCACCAGCTCGCGTGTGTGTGAGGAAGGGGGGGAGCTTCTCGCCTGGCGAGGAGGACGCGCCTCTGAACAGCGAGGCGCGGTGGCCTAGCAGTTACAGTCAGGGGGCCAGGGTGGGGCTGGTTTTCCTGTTCTCTGAGGGTGCTCCAAAGGTGGGCTTTAGGTTAGAAGCTGCTTTAGCCGAATGGAAGAGCCCTGTTGCTCTGGCGCTTGGACACGCGCAGTGTTTCCTACTGAATATTCTCCTTTCAGAAGCCCATCAAGTTGATAGGCAACATTAAACCCTGGGTTTTTGTTTTTGTTGCTTTCTACCTTCTTTTTAATAGTAGCTTGATAAAAGGTCAGTATGAGTGAGTAGCTGATAACTGTTAAGATGTGATACTTGCTTGGCTTACTCTTGCCCCAGATGTTTAGAGGTAGTTTTGGGCACCCAAGTGGAAACATCTTTAAATGGAAGGAAACATTTCACAGACCTTTGCTTAAATTAAGCGTGGATATTTCCCCCAACTTTTGTCAGTATGTTCCAATTATAAATATATTGCTACCTATTCAGTTTGACTACTGTTACAACTTTGAGTAAAGGATAAGGGACACTAACTCCTGGAAACACTGTGCTGTTGCAGGAAGTTACCTGAAGTGGAGCAATTGATTTGTAAAAGTTACCCCCAGTGTGATTTTGTGGTCCTTAAATCTTCATCGTATATCTAGATAATGTAATCATGAATGTGTCATTGTCATGCCTCTATGTGACTGTTGCTGAATTAATAGGTACTTATTTTATCATGTACAAAATATATATATTCTACCTTTCGGCCCTTACAAGAGCCGCCAAAATTTGTATGTTGAAGGTAAATGTTTCCTCCTGTGTCAAGAGTTCACTTGCAGTTTTGTGTCCTGTTACACAAGAACCCTGAGGTACTGTTCCTTGATTACTACAAGTGTGCAGACATGAATGTGGAGCTTATTCACCATGCTGATATTGGTTCTCAAACAGAAGCAGCATATCCCATAAAGACTATGACTTCAAGTAGTTTAATAGAAATTTGTAATATTCATTTTCACATATTTTGTAAAAAATATGGTAAAATTAAGGGATCTAGCATGCAGCGGTAGTGTTCGCATGAACAGAAACTAGCAACTTCTAGTTGATGAGTATGGCTGAAAAGTCAAAAACTGTATTGCATGTTGGTCTTAAAGGTGCCACTGGACTCAAACATTGTTCTGCTGCTTCAGACCAGCACAGCTACCCACTTGAATGGATTACATTGTTTCAGTGTATGGTAGGCTGTTGCTAAAATATGTGTACAGAGAAACTGTACTGATACACTGTACCTAGTGTAATATGGAATGGCCTTGAAGCTTGACATAACCCAGTTTCATTTAAAAGATAAACTCTCTGGCACCTTAGACTGTTTGCCTGTGAAAACAACCATGTACAAAGAGGCTCAATTACAATATTATATGACTTAAAATAGCTGGTTTTAAGCATAAAATTGGTCCATAGTGTGTTTAATCTGGTTTATTACGAAATTTCAAGTTTGTTCAATAGAAGTAATAAATTGAAAGCAAAAATAGCATTAAATAACTTCTGTTATAAAAACTGATAGTTTCTTCTTGCTATCTGTTTTTTTTAACTTTGATTTCTCCGCATAATAATAACTTAATAAAATTTCAGTCAGTTTTTCCCCAGAGCAGTTTTCACCAGCAGCTAAGATCCATTCAACTTCACTTGAACGTGGTGTTGGATAACTGTAAACCTGTTCATCAAAATAATTTCAATCTGCTTTATCATTCTGATGAAGTACTATGAAACAGAAACATTGGTGCATTTCACATAAACTTTGTTGTACTTTTCATTAACAGCTATTTGGTGGCTGTTTAGCTCAGTGGAAAGGAAGTGTGGTAGAAAGAGTTCCAAGATAAGATTTCCTACATAGTTATCTTCCTAGCTCTAATGCTTTTCTGTAGCTTGTGGTCTTAAGAACCATGTTTCCTTTTCTACATGCATATCCATAGCTCTCTCTGTGTGTAAGATGATATAACCCTGTGCTGTGTGTCTTAAAGCTACCTTTCTATTATGTTGGATGAAACCTAGAATCTTGTATGTTATGTCATCTAGTCTTCTATTCTTTCTCCAACTGTAACAAGTTTTGCAAAGTAGGACCAGGGATACTCAGAATTCAAAACACTTGTTGGAGTGCATAAGAGATCTTTGGCTTTGAGCCTGCAGAGTGATCAGCTATGCTTTAGAAAAAGTGCTTAACTAAGCTAAAAGAAGTAGTAGTACATTTAGTTCACTTTAGACTTTTCCATCTAAGGTTTGGTCTTTCTATACCTCTTGCTCATGCCTGTGATTTTGGGCTGGTTCACAAAGTCTCCAACCATATTTTAATGTGTAAACATGAAAGTATCTATTTACCGTATAAAAGCCAGTGAACTATTTAATGTAGCCACTGGTTTGTATATATAACATAATGGACAGTCTTATGATTTTTCACACGCTATGAGTATTTCTACTACATTAAAAAAGGCAGATGTGAAGTACCATTTAGACATTGTAAGACATATGAGGAAAGTCATGGCGAATCATGTATGGGAAGCCCCAGGATGCAAAACAGCTGTTCTCTTCAGTAGTCTAGATATTCTGTCTCAATGTCTGTGATTTGTCCACTGTACAAATAATCTGAGCAACATTCAGCTAATGCTGATCCATTTTACTGGGTATCAGCACTGCTGCAATAAGGCTACAAAGCTACATCCTCAGTATTTTGTCTGATAGCAGGAAAAAGTTGTGCACTTCTTTCCCTTGAACATCTGTCCTGATGTCTAAAGTGCATGCTACTAGAGTGCAGTTCTGTTGCATGGTCCAGCTGCTTTTTAACTTGCTAAAGTCAAGTTGACTTATTTAGATCCTATATCCAGGGGAAAGTAAAATCAGTTATCAAGGCACAGTCAAATTACAGCCAGTGTTATATAATGATGGTGGAAAGTGCTGTCACGTCACAGCCAACTTATCATAACCCCGGATGGGGTTTTTCAAGGCACGAGACAGTCAGAGGTAGTTTACCACTGCCTGTTTCTGCATAGTGAGCCTAGACTTCCTTGGTGATCTCCCATCCAAATACTAACCAGGTCTGATCCTGCTTAGCTTCTGATCTCTGACGAGATTGGGCTAGCCTGGGCCATCCCGGTTAGGACGGACACATAATATGAGGCAGCAAAATAGTCAGACACTTGACATTTCATTCCTGATGTACATTCAAAGAATTTATCTGACTGTATTTTTAGAGAGCTCCAACTCAGTAGAGAGACGGAATGTGAGCATATCTGGTAAAGCAAGTAGTTTTTTAAAATGTTGGGTCATGTGCTTCTCATCGAACTGGAACTTTGTTATCTCTACATCAGAACACTTAAGTGGCACAGAAGGCTCACCAGGTATAATTTCCATTTTTTGTCAAGCCACTCAATATAAAAAGTTTAGGAACCCACAGGAATGTTATTATACTGTTAACACACGTACATACTTTATATACTGACAGACTAATCAAGGACCTAAAAAAATGGAGATTTCTAATACACTTTTAAAGAAGCCACTATTTTTTTTGCCACTATACTGTTCTTATTGCATTTTTTAAAATGTGTAATCCAGTCTCAGAAAAGTGGACTGTAAATGAAGTAAATATTAATGTGTAATCCAGTCTCAGAAAAGTGAACTGTAAGTGAAGTAAATAAATACTGTAGAGCATAGATGACACATTTCAAACTTTGATTATTAGTCGTTTAAGCAGAATGAACTGTAATAGTTAATGTAAATTAGTAACTATGCCACAAAGTGTGTCAGAGACAATGTGGAGACAATTGAGGATTTCTTTCTTGAGAAGAAATGTTACATTTCAGAGATTTATATTTAGGGCATTTTTTGCCAGCCCCCCCCCCCAAGGGATTCCAAGTAATTGATAGAAATTTCCCAAACAGTATAATTTAAACAAGACAAAGAAAACAAACACATACTGAGTGGCTTCTTATTCACTGGGCTGCCTATTGTGTGCTCCAGGCTGCAAACCAAGGGCCATGAGCCCTTTTATATGCCTGTAAGGAGAAGCAGAGTCAGCACAGGTAGTACTTAGCTGCTGTGGGCAAGCTTTCCACAAATGCTTCCTGTCTTTGAATGGATGTAAGACCCTACTTAACTGTATCTTTGCTGTGGGTGTCTGTACTGATAATTTATTGCAAGACATGGAACAGCTATGATAAATACTACTAAATACATCAATAATGGCAGTGACTATACATCATCTGTATTCTATGGTGGAAAAATTTAACACAATATTCTCCTTTTGAGTGAAATTTTGAACCAACTTTGGCAAGGTCACTGGGAGTAGATAGACTTGTTCTGTGGATCATTTATTGACTACCAGTTGGCCATCCCTGAACCTAAGCATCCCATTTGTTCTGCTTGTTAAAGGTCATAAGCCATCACGGTTATAATGAGGGAGGGAAAGGAACTAAGTACAAATGAACCAGAAATGAAAGAGCAAGCCTGTTGTAAGAAAAATATGTAGATTGATCGTGTTAAGAATGAAAAACAGTGAAATTAAGGAGAAATTACAAAACAGTATGGGATTTTTTTCTGCCATACAGTGCAATTGGGAGAAAATGAGCACAAAAGTGGAATGATTAAATATAAAATAAAAGTTAAATATAAAATAAAAGTGCGCACAATTCTTGCACATGGTGGTTGCTGTTGGCTGAGAGAAGTGCAAGTAGATATAGAATGCAATGAATAGAGTGCTCAGGGATTACACAGTGTGTAGTGTTACTTTGGTTTGTCTTAATAAATGGTAAATATGGCTTGGTAGTGAATTAAAAGTTGCATGTCGTCAAAGTTTTTACAAGTGAACATTACTAATAGTGGGATCTTAAATCCTACATTGCACACATAGGCATTAATGTACTGTTTGTACAGAGCTGCAGAGAAACTATCCACAGTAATGGAAGAAAATGCAAACCCAGAAGTTTGCAATTGATTTTATTGCAGACATTATCAGTGGTGTTGTGATGCTGTTGATTTTAGTGAAAGAGCTTGAGTTAATACCAATCTCAATGCAAAAATGTAATCTCATTTTAGATATTTTTGGTTTTCATCAGATCATGGAACTTTGTGGTGCAACAAGACTTGGATACTTTGGAAGAAGTCAGTTCTACATTGCTCTGAAACTTGTTGCAGTAGCTCAGTCTGGGCTTCCACTGCGAGTGGAAAGCTTAAATTCAGGTAAGCCTTGAAATGGTATTGAAACATAATTTCTCGGTTATTAAAATGTGGCTTTTGTGATTTTGTGCAGTATATTCCATCTGTATTTGTGGTCTCTGTCTGCCTCAGCTCATACGACAGATGTAACAGCTTTTCCTGAATAGTTCTCTTATAAGGAGAATTTGTGAGAAAAAGCTACTTGTAATGTGACTGATTCTAAAACAATAGAAGCTGTCCTATGCCTGCTTTTGTTTATTCCTTATTTACTTCATTTATAACCCTGCCATATTCCCCAGAGGGACCCAAAGCAACTTCCATCATTCTCCTCCATAGTTTCCTCAGGACAACCCCATGTGCTAGATTAGGCTGAGAGTATGTGACAAGCCCTAGGTCACCCAGCAAGCTCCTGTGGCAGAGTATGGATTCAAACCTGGGTCTCCTAGATCCTAGTTTGATACTCTAATCACAAACATGACTCTGATATAGAAAATTCAAGGTGCTGTTGTCTATTTCTGGTTCTTTTAATTCTATCACAACACTCTTTAAATATGACTTCCATTACCATGATAATATAAAAGTTTATATGGAGATGTGAAATTAAGTGCCTTAGCAGCAACTCTGAATAAAATCATATTTTATGAGTTATCTAAGCATTTTGTAATTTAAACATATAATAATTTTTATCATTATTTTAACAGTCAAGGACCTTCCCCTGCCCAGATTTGTCATGTCAAAGAATGAACAGGAACTGAGGCATTCGTCCTTGTATTCTTCAGATGCTGATAATTCCTCCTCCTATTCAGGTGCAATTCCTCCTCCTCCTCCAGGCAGAATACAAGTGAAAAAAGGCTCTGTGAGCCATGATGTAGTCCAACAACGTCCATCAACAGATCAACAGGTAAGACCAGTTCTAGATGTTTTTGCATTGTGTTGTCCTATATGCAAGCTGGGCAACGTCTCTTTGGCATAAATTTCTGGAATACTATAAAACAAACAGAACAGAGGTGCTGCATTTTACCTTGGCCTTTGAAATAATTACATTAATTTATTTTAGTTTATTATTATTCTAAATTTTAAGTTGTAATTGCTTTAATATTTCTGGTGAAACTAATCTTCCTGTTCTTTTTTTAAGTTGGCCTAGATGATTACGCAATTACATGAGTTTGGAAATACTATATATTTTTTGGTTTTTAGCAGGAAATGTACTAAAATTGTTTCAGACCACTGCAGCTAGGTTACCAGCAAACTTCCTTGAGGCATCTTCCTTAATTTAGAGCTTGATCTGTTTTTCTTTATGTGATGTGCCTTATATTCAAAGAATTTAGGGTATTTCTTATGTCAAACTTACAAATAGACAAGTGTGCTGTTTGCGTATGTGTTTAGCTTTTTGCATTAAAATATCACAATTGTATGATTTTTCCTGAGAAGTTTGTCTGGAAAGCAGAGATAAATGGAGTAATTGCAGATGCTTTTAGCCTTGAGTAGGGTGTTTTCCACATGGGTCCAAGCTTGTGTAGTTTTCCTATTGCTACAGTGGCTGCTAGGACAGCACAGCGTTAATGGGGCATCTACTCAGCAGGTTTCTCTGGTAGTTCTTTTTTTAAAATTGGAGATTGAATGACTTATCAGATTCAGACACCTTTAATGGCATAGTAGTATATAATAAATACATTTAAGAAGATACATTGAATTCCAGTAAGTAAATTTAGGCAATAAAATATGTGTATTAGGTAAAAAGACTGTATCTAAGTGCGGCTGATTCAGCTAAGAATTCTGCAACCATAATTGTAGAATAAGTATTAACATCGTTAAGATATTGAAGAGTTTTAAGATTATTAGTAAGTGTGCCCAAAGGGGTAACGGTTTCATATGTGAAGATGTGTGTAGCTGGCAGTCCAGAATGATATGGAAGATTGCAAATGTTCCAGCATGGCCTCAGACACAGAGTCTTTCCTGGGGGTGGGGGTGTTGTTAAATTGACCCCCACAACATGTTTGAGGGAAAGACGTTTAGCCGAGTCAGCGTAAAGGCTCTACAATGGCAAGGAAGGCTGAGATTATGTAAATAATGGGGCACTTGGCCATACTGGGTAGAGAGGTTAAGGTGAGCTTGTGAGTAAACATGCGAATGTGAAGGCCATAAATTATGTAATTCTAGGTTGAAAGTCTTTGTCTAATAGACCGAAAGATCGAGGTTTCGTCCATCAGTCGAAAACCCTATTTGATGAATTTTTTCTTCTGTTTTTGAAAACCAAAAGGGACTGTGTATATCATTTTTAAGCGTGAAATTAGAGAGTTTGGAGAGGCTCTAAAATGAATTTTGAGCCAATATTTAAAGGTTAGTAGCCAACCTTTTGTTTGAATAAGATGTTGGCCCAATTCTAGGCATAAAGCCGAGTGTGGCACACACCTTGGGACACCTAAGAGTTGGTGAAAGAAGTTTGATTGCATGTGCTCAAACTCAGTGTTCAGTGCCTTTATCCATACTGGACAACCAAAGAGTACTTGGGAAAGCACTTTAGTTTCGTAAATTTTTATTGCTGAAGGGATATGTTGATTTCCGTTGATAAAGAAAAATTGCTTTAGTTGGGTGATAGATTGCTTCACTTGGGAAATTGATCTAATTCTCTGTGTTGTCCAATTTAGGTTGTACTGAAATGTTACTCCTAAGTATTTAAAAGTTTTGACCTGTTCAACTTCTGTATTGCTGATTCTCCATTTACTTGGACACCAGCGTTTTGAAAATACTAATACTTAAGGTTTAGTATAATTTATGGTTAATACATTATCTTGACAGTATTTATTGAAATGCTGTAAGTATCTTGTGAGGCCAACTTCTGTGCATGAAAGAATTGTGGTATCATCCGCATAAAGAAGAGGGGTGGCATAGGGACCTAATCTAGGTGGGTGACCATTAATGGGCTCCAGATGCAAAGCTAAATCATTTAAAATAAATTAAAAAGAAGGGGGGGCAGTATACAGCCTTGTTTTACTCCTTTTTGTAATGGGATCTTTGCTGTCAAATGTCCACTTTCTGTATATTTTACTTGACAGAAGGTGGATGAGTAGAGTTTTTAAATCAAAAATAGGAGGGGGGTGTAGTGATTCCTTGTTTTATGTGTGTGGATGTCTCTTTAAAAGTTTGGTTGCATGGCAGTGGTAAGTAGACTAGAGTGGTTGAGAGAAGCAAGCGTGGTATGATTGGTGGTTGACAGAGAGGGGGAGGGGTGTTGGAAGTGAGAATGAGTGGATATGTATGTCAGTCAGGTTTTACAGTTACAGGTTTGACAGTTAGTTCTGGGTATGAAGGAAGTTAGAAGCAGTCCTGTATGGTATAAGTTAGTTCTGTGTGGGGAATGAGAGAGACAAGCAGTTAGTTCTGTATGTGAGGGAAGTGAGAAACGGAAGGAAGGCTGAGAGAATAGAAAAAATAAATGAAAGTAATTGAAGACAAAGTTTAGGATAGGCTGTATGTCCTGGAGAGAAACAGTGAACTTACATGACCTTGAGTTAAAGTGTTACAAAGTTACCTGAAAGATCCCTGTCAATAAGGGAGCAGATTGTGTGTGATAACACCAAGCAATTGTTCATTTATACACATCAATAGTTACCTTGTTCTACCCTTTTATTTATGAATTATTTCAATAAATCCTCTTTTATTCAAATATACCAGCTCTGAAAGAAATCCTTAGGACCACATAGTTCCTCATAAGCCTTGTACTCGGTCTACCTAACCAGCAAGAGCAGAAGTAAAAGTATAAAGGTTTGGAAAGCCTTAAATTTTCTGGTGGCAGCCGTATATACCTAGTAGAATGAAATAAAGAACACTTTTAAAGGGAAACCAGTCCTCCCCAATAAGGAGGGCGTCATGGGGGGGGGGTTTCCATCTTCATTAGTTCTAGCTTTTTCCAGAGTAGGTTCTAGAGATTGAGTCAAATGCACCTTTCAGATCGATAAAAGCTGCATAAAGTTTTTTTGTACCAGACTTCATACATTTGTCAGCTAAAAAGGATAGCAGAAAACCGTGGTGGTGGAATTGCCTTTCAAAAATCCAATTTGTTCAGGACAAATGATTTGTTGTGTGAATACCCAAGTTTTTAGGCGTCTTTCTAAATATTTGGCATAAAGACTGATTGGCCGATAATTATTTGGGTAGTTAGGATCGCCTTTTTAAAAAATTGGTATGAGTTAGGATCGCCTTTTTAAAAAATTGGAATGATAATGGAATTCAGCCAAGATTGAGGCAGTATTCTGTGTTGATTGATTTGGGTAAACAAGTTAGCAAGCAGAGGGGCCCACCACTGAGAATGTTTTGTGAGTACTTCAGCGGGGAGAATGATTTACTGATATACCTGTTATACCAGTATTTAGATATATATCAGGTTCTCTGAATTCTCAGCTTTCATTTAAAAAAAATCTCTAGCTCCTTTTCTTGCATAAATATTTCTGCAACAGAGACTTTTAAATGAAATCTTGAGAATTCAGAGAACCTGTTATACAGATGGCTGTTGTTTGGGTGGGATTGGGAAAATCCGTACTTTCCTACCCATGTGGCAGTTATCCAGGCTTTGCTGCAATCTTTCCCAAAATTTCAGAGCAAAGCAGGTTTGTGAAAGATCAGAGAAAAGCAGGGGAAATCCCAGAGGTGCATGAATGTACCATGATGCTGTGGGGAAGCAGGGACACCCCCCCCCTTTTTTATAGGTTACATGTCTGTGACACAGCAAGTAGCTTTTGATCAGTGATGTTGTTGGGAGGCAGTTGTCAAGCCCCCAGATCTGAGAGGTGTGACTGGTGTTTGCTGGATTTAGGGGAAGGCATAGGTCTTTGACAAATTCACAAACCTTACGAAATTGGTCACCTTAGGTGCCATCAATGTAACAGCTTTAGGCACATTACTTTCAAGAACCTTACCAAATTTCAGGGCCAAGGTGCTTTTTCAGCCCTTCCATTGCCCTTTGTTTTGGAATGTAACTGATAGTTGATCTGGAGTTTTTCTTTTCTCTGAGGACAAGCCCATTCCATTCTAAGCTTTTAACATACAGGTGTTGAATGTATTGAAATTGGGCTGAATAAACTGGGATCAGAGAAGAACCACCACTCCTCTAGTCCTTCACTGTATGACTTGCTGCCCTTTAAGTTCCACTCTGTTAATGCAACTTGGTCTGTTTATTCTTGCAATCTTTTCCCCAATTTTGCCTCAGTCAGTTCTTCAGATACTTATTGGGTAGTTCTATGTAAAGAGTGTTACTATTTCTCCAGACAAAGAACACATCTAGAAGTCATAAACAGGTGCCTGGAGAGGGAAATGGGATGGATAAACTGAAGCTCAGCCCAACTCAGACTGATGAACTGCTGGTCAATGACAAAGCTGCTTGAGAACTGAAGAGTCATTCTGTTATGGAGGAGTTTCACTTGCACTTAAGGAACAGGCTTTGGGGGAGAGGGGAGAGATACTGCTGGATCCTGGCCTAGGGTTGGATACCCAGTTCTTCTCTGTGGCCCATAGTGCCTTTTATCAGCATTAGTTGATATGCTAGCTGTGATAGTTCCTCAGAAATCATGAACTGGCCACAGTGATCCATGCTCCTGTAATGTCAAGGCTAGAATACTGTAACATGCATTATGTGGGGCTGCCTTTGAAAATGGTCTGGAGAATTCAGCTAGTTGCCCTTTTCTTTCTGGGCTCAGTTCAGAGCAAAAGAAACGCCCTCTAGGAGCAGTGGCACAGGCAGTACAGCGCCTGCAAGTAACATCAATAGCGAACAGCCACAATGGCTGTTCAAATCCCCACCGCGGCCGGAGTGAGCTCCCGGCCCCTAGTCCCAGCTCCTGCCAATCCAGCGGGCCGAAAGCAGTTAACAGCTATGCGAGCAGGCGAATGGGTCCCTACCCTTACCAAGACATTGTGAAGATATACAGAAACAGTTATGTGAATAGTAATAACTAATTTTCATGAGAAGCTTTTGTCTACAAATTACAATTTCCCACATCATACAGCATTGTACATATCAGAGGGACGCACAACAATAGGAGCCAGTATGAACCCTAATTAATTCTTCTTACATAGCTTTAGAAAAATCAAATCATGATAATATTTGTTTTTAGGCAGAATATCGAGTTCTGTGAGATATTGTATAATAGGGAACCAGAGCACCACAAAATTTTCTTGAGTTCTAGAAGATTGAGCGCTATAAGACAACATTTTACCTAGTATAAAGTAATCGCACAATCTAGTTCTCCAATTAGCAATAGAATGCAGTGATTTGTTCTTCCAGTGAGATGCTAAAGCACGTCTTGCCACTGTCAAAAGCAAAGTGATTCTTTCTAGTTGAATTTTGTTTGTAAGTGTCACGGCAGGACCAGGGGGTGTGACAAGAAGGGTTATTAGAACCACTACAAATGTAAACCGCCCAGAGACCCCTAGGGGTTAGGGCGGTATAGCAAATGGAAAGTTAAATAAAAAATAAAAATAGGCTTGGGTTGGGCCCATCTAAATTTCCTTCTAAGCTGATCTTCTGACAGCTCAAATCTCTGCCTGGCAAGTCTCTTAAAGATATGTAGTCAGTAGCTCCAGCTGGTAAGTCTCCCAATAACTCTGCTAACTCACTATGCACGTGGGCTCTGAGGATTCTTATGCAGTCTTGCTCTGGTACTCCATTGTCTTTGCAAGTCTTCTTGAAGAGGTTGAAATAAGACATAACATCCTGGCCAGCTTGAAAGGAAGGAAACTTTCAGTGTTCCCAGCTCTTGGCCTGCTCTTTCAGCATCTGTGTTCACAATAAAGCCATAATTTTTGCCTGACAATCCATGAAAGTTGCAAGCATAGCCTGCCATTCTCCCGACAATTGCCCTCTAGCTGGCATT
>NW_015169227.1:294444-295762 GCF_001447785.1 Gekko japonicus | reverse complement strand
CTTCTCTTGCCTCTGCTTGGCTATCTCCTCTGCCTTCTCTTCTCCACTTTCCCTGTCACTGTGCAGCTGCTGCGCCCTGAGCTGACCTGACTTGGCCCCCAACCCTGACACTCTACCAATCATCCACTGGCTCTCAGGAGTTTATAAAACTGGAGAAGCTGCTCTGGAGTCACACAGGTCAAATCCTGATAGTTCCTCTGTGCTTTCATCCTCAGCCTTGGACCCACTGGACGTATCTAAAAACCTGGGCTTGCCAGCTACCGCTGATCAAAACACCCAATAAAATCTTCCCTCAGCATAAATGCTTTTTAAAATTTTTGTTTTTATTTCAGTTTTCAAAAATCTTACATAGCCAGTTTCAGTTTCTGTAGCAGAGTAGATAAAACAGCTGCCCCCGAGAACAAAACAGGCCCCCTGCTAAATACACGCATCAATATAATTCTAGAACGAAAAGAACTGTAAAGTGATATGGTGTCACAAGCCATTACCAAGACATTGTGAAGATATACAGAAACAGTTATGTGAATATTAATAACTAATTTTCATGAGAAGCTTTTGTCCACAAATTACAATTTCCCACATCATACAGCATTGTACATATCAGAGGGACGCACAACAATAGGAGCCAATATGAACCCTAATTCTTCTTACATAGCTTTAGAAAAATCAAATCATGATAATATTTGTTTTTAGGCAGAATATCAAGTTCTGTGAGATATTGTATAATAGGGAACCAGAGCACCACAAAATTTTCTTGAGTTCTAGAAGATTGAGCGCTATAAGACAACATTTTACCTAGTATAAAGTAATCGCACAATCTAGTTCTCCAATTAGCAATAGAACGCAGTGATTTGTTCTTCCAGTGAGATGCTAAAGCACGTCTTGCCACTGTCAAAAGCAAAGTGATTCTTTCTAGTTGACTGTCACGGCAGGACCAGGGGGCGTGACGCAAGCAAGCAAAAGTCCAGAAGCAGTCCGAGGTCAAGCCGAGCAAATCAGGCAGCGAGGTTCAAACAGGTTTAAATCACAGTCCAAAAGCAGGGTCAGACATACCAGAGTTTCAAGTCCATAAATCACAACGATACCAGAGGAGTCAGAGATGAACGCAAAGTCAACGAAGCCGAGAGTCAAAAGCTGAGGATCAAGCCGATAATAATTCCACAAGGTCTGGAGCAGAGATGCAAGGATTCAGGTCCTGACAAACGACGTTTGCCAGCACAAATGACTGCTGGCAACAGACTTGCAGATATACAGTGCTAGCTAATCAACTCATTAGCTAGCCGGGAGCGAGGTCAGGATCCTGTCAATATTCAGGGCT
>NW_015169227.1:288451-293845 GCF_001447785.1 Gekko japonicus | reverse complement strand
ATTATTATTATTATTATTATTATTATTATTATTATTATTATTATTATTATTATTATTATTATTATTATTATTATTATTATTATTATTATTATTATTATTATTATTATTATTATTATTATTTTGAAGAGCTCCAGGAATAGAGACAAATATGATGTTGAAAACAAGAGGTGAACAGATGATTTGAGGATGAAATTAAACTGAAGTTCAGTTGAATGGATGTTTTGAAAAGTAAAATGTATGTAATGAAGATGAATTTAAAATCTAAAATACAGATATACAGATAGGAAAGTAAATAGGGTAATTATGATTTATTAAGACCAGAGATATTTAAAAAGGAATGCGAGGAATATAAGGTGGAACTACAGTTGGGCAATATAAGATTAAAGAAAATCTAGACATTGACTGTATGTAACCAAATGTTAATAGGGTGAGGTATTGACTTATAAGAGAATGGTGATTTATGTTTGTATGTTTATTAAAGGTGAAACTCAATAAAGAAATTTATTACAAAAATATTCAGGGCTAAGAGATCTTCTGGCACGCATGCGTGCATTCTGTCTTCGCTCTCTCAGCTGCTGTCTCCGTACATTCCGGAGCCTGGTTACAGGTGGTGGTGAGTCTGATGACGAATTACTGGTATGCAGCAGAGACTGGTCCCTTGCAGGTGTTCCCTGGGAGGCTCTATCCTCCTCACCACTTAAATAGCTTTCAGCTACAGGATCCAGTCTTTGCCTTTCTGCTGCAGTACTGTCCTCAGGAGCCTGTAAGTCCACAGGCTCCTGGCTGGCAGGTGCCTCCTCAGGGGCATCAGCAAGGGCAGGCATGACACTAAGCATCCCAGACCACCAGCCTAAGAGTACAGTTTCAAAGAGTAAGGGGAGTGTCTCACCAATGACCTTTTTTTTATTTCGTCAACAATATGAACCCAGAATTCATTAACTTTGGGGCAAGACCACCAGGAGTGAAGAAAATCACCTTTGATTTCGCATTGTTTCCAACAATTTAAAGACCTCAGCATAAATTTGACTTGGACTCTGCAAGGTGACTTTCATCATTAACACACCAGTCCCTTTTTGCACCCTGGACTGTATGTCTGAATCTTGGCCTACCTCCATGTTAATCTCATGGCCAGTTGCTGTTGAGGTACTAGAAAGCTCTCCTTCTGCTCTCTTGCCCTGTCTGTCCGTCGCTCACTACCTGAAACAACAAGCCATTGTACCAGACCTCAAAGAATGTACCACCAGTAGGCTTACTTGTGAGGAAGTGACCTCAATCCCCTTAAACTGCCACCATGTCGTATTGAAGTCGTTTTACAGAAATGTTGTTCCCAATCCCAGCCCCTGGAAGCCCGAGCAGCCTCTTCAAAACCTGGCAAAGCTGCCAAACCACTTTACTATGAGTTCCAAGGTGCTCCTGCTCACACAGTAACCAGCCAAGATATAATATAAAGATGCTTAATTTCTAAAAGTTGAAGAAAGCAAAACTATTAATTCCAGTACATTTTCTCTTAGGCCCAAGAGCAACAAAAATAAAATTCTCTCACTATATAACACATAGAATACCTGCAGTGCAGATAGTAAATATTCTCTGAGTAATCTGATAATAGTGAGCATTTTTAGCTTCTAGGGAAAATTCAGGCTCGAAAGTTGTTAATATCTTTTAATGTTTTTAGGTTTCTATTTTGTAAGCCTCTTTGGGCAGGTTTCTGGAGAGGTGGCATAAAAATGTCCTAAATAAAATAGATCCATATAGATGATGACAGATTCTTCATGAGCATTTAAATGATGATGACTGATTCTGCTGGAGTTATATTTAGTTTTTTTGCTTCTAAGTATTTTCTTTAAGCATGATATTAATTTACAATTAAGTAATTTGTAGTGCAATCCTATGTAGCTACTGCAGTCTAAGATCGTTGAAATAATGAGTTTAATCTTGAATAAATCTGCATAGAATTACACTGTTAATTTACCATTAATATGTATCTTTTTTCTATTAACATAGACCATATAAGGGTATGGTTTATGTTGTAAGCCAGGAACTGTCAAATTTTGCAGTATTATGTGTTATTAATGTATGTTTTCAAATGTTTTGGCCTTGGTAAAACAAGGGTATGTGGAATTTTTATTTATTCAAAAGAATGTCCGCATTTTGAGAGATGGGTTCTGATAAGCTTGTATGTTCCACAAGTGAAAATGTGCAGAATAACTCCTCTGGCAGAAAGTGCATAATCATGCTGTACCTCTTGATTTAATCCAAATGGATGAAAAACTCTGATATTTGCTTGTTATTGCAATTCCTTCATGTAAGCAGAATTATACATGTTCACAAAAACTATTTATGTTGTTCTAAGCACAATAGCTTCATAGAATATTTGTTTCAGTAAATAGTGTATGGTTTCTTTTAAAAAGTTCATTTGTCTTGTTAGGAGTCCACATCTCCAGTTGTTTCACCACAGCAATCCCCACCAACATCTCCGCATTCATGGAGGAAGCACAGCCGCCATCCTAGTGGAGGGAATAATGAGCGACCTCTTGCTGGACCAGGGCCTTTTTGGGCTCCATTTAGTGAAGCACAATCAGGTATAAATAAATGTCTTGTTTATACTTCAAATGTTGCCTTTTTTTAATAAGGAGAGAGAAAATGTTAGGCCAAGGGAAGTACAACCATAATCCATGACAACTCCACCTTCATCCTAGTCAGTGCAAAGTCAATTTCAAATATTCCTATTCTTTCCTCACTGTCCTCTTGCCCCAGAAAAGTGCCCCATTTTTTTGCATTGACCTTTGTTCTTGGGATCTTTGGGAAAGCCCTTAATTTTACTGATGGTGATTCGCTTCCACAGAATGTTTCCTTATAGCACCATATTGTTCTGGCTTCACACTTTGTTTGTTTGTTTATTTGACTTTTATCCCACTCCTTTCACTCATAATTCTATGTGTCCAGTACCTTAACCTATTGTAAAGTGGAATCATCTACTTTTTGGTCATTTTGCACTTGACAAAGTCCAGACATTGCTTTCGTTGTTTAGAGAGGTTCCATAATGACATAGGGTGATGAGGGCTTTTAACTTGAAATTAATTGTCTTGAAGGCTCATTGAAAGAATGGAAACCTTGAGCTTTATATAGCTTATTGCATGCTAACACTTTTAAGTTGGTTCTGAATTGCATAATGTTCAGTAACTTCTGTTGCATTCAGTGTGAACAAAATTTGGCTTGTAGAGTCAGAGGCTAGAAGGTGGGAGGAAAAACATGATAAAACATGGCTGGAACCTTCACAGAAGTTCAGAGAAATAAAATACTTGAGAACTTTACCTAGTGATTTTAAAGACTCCAGTCTGCTCTTCAAAATATTATAAAATAAAGTATATTTCAGAAGATACTTATTAAAAATTTAGCCCTTGAATTCTGCTGTGGCAGCACCTCTCAAACTAGGGTCCATTGGTGGTGGTACTCAACGAGATGTGCAAGTTTTTTCTGAGGGCAAAGCTTGAGACTTTCATATACCTGATGTGAAAATTGGATCCTCTCAGTTTTCTAATAATGGGGATTCTCAGTTTCAAGGAAGGGGGCACTTAGGGTTGGCTTCTCCCTATTTTGAAGATCAGGAACATACAGAGCTGCTACTTCTCAGAGTTAGCTAACTTCGTGGTCACCTCAGAACTCTGCAGAAAAACTGCTGATTAGTTCCTGGGATCTTATAGTTCGTTCTTAGGAACTCTAACTGTCTGAGTGGTCCTAATTTAGTTTCATAACTATTGCGGGTGTAAAGTGGAACTGGTTTTCCTGTTTTCTGGTGTAAAGGCTCAGACACCAGTCTGTATCCATAGATAGTAGTGGTCATTGAATGTTCAGTTTTGTGTGATGCTGGTCTTTTTCTACTTTTGTGAGCAGCTCTAAACGTTTTTCAAGGCCCCTTCCCACCGCTGTTCATCTGGTCTCTGTCTAAGTTATTAACGAGTTTCTTTCTGCCTGTGGTGTAAAGTTCCCTCCATTCAAGTGGTGACACTGATTAGAATTGAACCAGCGACTTCTGAGTTATGGTCCTCTGGAGCCAGTTTGAGATGAGACCCAACTGTCAGGCCCCATAAAAACAATATAATTTTTTTTTACTTTAAAAGCAAGTTTAAACGTAGCTAATGTGATTGTTGTCACTGTATTATTCTGAGTGCTCTAGAAGAACAAGACTCTGGTGTGTACATGGATAAAAAAATGAAAAACAGAACAGTGGTCCCTGGGTTGCTAAAGTTTGAGAATCACTGTTCTAAGAAATACTGTGGTAGTATTTATTTTCTCCAGTTTTATCCTCCCCTTTCTTCTATGTACTTAGGGTGGCATACACAGTTTCTCCTTCCATCCATTTTATTCTCACAAATAGTGTTTTGAGTAGGTTTCTGACACTCTAACCACTGATGGTGATGGAGATTCCCATAAAGTCACAGCAAACGTATGGCAACCCCACAGAGAAGAGGTGTCGAACTCATTTGTTACTTTGTCAGGCTGGGCCATGTGTGCCATAAAATGTAACACAAGGTACTGGAGATATAAGCTCTATAAAGACGATTTCAGATGCCGAATGGCAATAGCAGGCGTGATTGGATTAGGTGTGATATCAGCATTGGTAATGAGACAGGAAACCTAGGTCTCAGTGTGGTACAGGATAACTCAGTCCAGGAGGATGCAAAGAATAAATGAAAATAAGTCTGAAGAAGTGAGCAGTGACTCACAAAAGCACATACCTGACCACAATTTTGTTAGTCTTTAAAGGTGCTAATGGACTCTTTCTACTGCTATTAGAAACCACAACATTCAAAAACCAGTGGGGGAACATTTTAATCTTCTAGGGTGTTCAGCTGCTGACCTAAGAGTAGCAGTTCTCTTACAAAGAAATTTCAAAGGGAGATTAGAAAGAGAGACTGCTGAATTGCAACTGATCATGAAGCTCAAGACAATGCAAACTCGTGGACTGAACTGAGCCTTAGATTTCTTCTCTCATTACCTATGCCTGCTATTTTCTTTTGGCATCTGAAATCACTTCACTCTCCAAGATATAAGGACAGATAGACTTACGTTCCAGCTGTATCTAAAGAAGTGAGCAGTGATTCATGAAAGCCCATGCCCTGCCACAAATTTTGTTAGTCATTAAGGTGCCGCTGTACTCTTGCTCCCTTTCACTAATAAGGAATGTAAGCTGTGCTGAGGTTTCTCCACCCCCCATCTGTTAGAAATGGAAAGGGAGATCTCTCCAAGTGACATTGGACTCCCCCCCCCTTGCATGTGCTCTCTCTGACTCCTTCCTTTCCCCTTCCCTCCCCTCCTTTCTCTCTGAAGAAGTGGGCTTGCCCACAAAAGCTTGTACCTGGAATAAAATGTTTTTGGTCTTAAGACCAGGACTTA